>NW_015159757.1:0-13492 GCF_001447785.1 Gekko japonicus
ATCTGTGTTCTGTTGTTTAAGAAATCTAGTGCAAAGAACATTGAATGCCCTACTGTCTGCTCTGCCAGTGGTCTGAAAGATTGCAGAGACCACTGGGGGCAGCAATGCTGGGCCAAGGGATTCCAGTGCTCCTGGGGAGGGGAAAGTATAGCAGTGGGAGCAGGCAGGGTACTAGGGGAAGGGGGCGGAGAAATAGGAAAGCTCAGCCCTCTTCCAGCATGTGTCCCATCCTGAGGGATGTTAGCAGTGGGACTAGAATGAAAAATCCCCCCTCTGACACTGGCATTGTGTAATGACAGATCTATAAATAAAAAAAACCATGGTCCTCCAGGACTTTCTGCAAGAGCAGAATGTAGACCTGGTGTGCATGACTGAGACCTGGGTGCGGGAAGGGGAGATAGTAGCTCTCTCCCAACTGGCTCCTCCTGGGTTTTTGGTCATTCACCAATCACGGACTAGGAGGTGGGGTGGAGTAGCACTATTCATGTGGGAGGCTTACTTCTTCAGGGCACTCCCGCCACCAAGGATCATAGGCATTGAGTGTGTTGGCCTGGCATGGGAGGCCGGGGAGAGTTTCGCAATTCGGCTGGTGTACTGACCACCTAATGCACTGGCCAATAGCTTGCCATGCCTGATGGAGGCCATAGCAGGCTGGGCATTGGAACACCCAAGACTGATAGTCCTGGGTGATTTCAATGTCCATGCTGATGACGTAACCTCTACTCAGGCAGCGGACCTGGTGTCGTCCATGGTGACACTAGGACTCTCCCAATATGTAATGACCCCCCACTCACCGGGCTGGGCACATGCTCGATTTGATCTTTGCGGCAGGGGTAATAGTGGACTGGGTCACTGCTTCGGCAGTTCCATGGTTGGACCGCCATGCCCTGAGGGCCTGCCTGAATGTCCCACCCCAACCCTGTTTAGGCAGCGAGCAAATTTTAGCATGCCCGTGGAGCCAGATGGACCCAGCGCAGCTCCAGATGAACCTGCAGGATCTGATACCCCCTGGTGGCTCATTAGATGAGCTTGTAGGGGACTGGCATAGCCGACTCTCTGCAGCCATCAATGAGATCGCTCCCTGGCACCCTCTGCACCTCTTATATAGGCTTGCTCCCTGGTTTACTGAGGAGTAGCAGCTTATGAAGCGAGAGCTGAGACGGCTAGAGACAGTGGCATCGCGCTCGAGATGAAGCTACAAGAGCATCTTATAGTATGTTTATGAGATTCTATGAGATGGCAGTCAAAGTCACAAAGAGAGAGTACTATGCGGCCACAATTGCATCCGCGAGCTCATGCCCAGCCCAATTATTTAGAACAATTCAGTCTATAACTACACTGCCACAGGGCAGACCAAACACTAGGGAATTGGGTATAGGCTGCAAGCTATTTTGCAGATAAAGTCCTGTCACTCTTCCACAAACTCCCCACCACAGTTGAAACAGTGAGCAAGCAAGAGGCTCCATGCACATGTTTGATTCCGGTTTTGGATCATTTCAGCCCACTCAGCCTAGAGGAAGTTGACAAATTGCTTCTAGCTGTTCGCCCCACCACATGCTGCCTGGATCCATGCCCATTGTGGCTAATTAAAGCTGGTCACAATGGGTTTCAAGGCACCTTGAGGGAGATTATCACAAAAGTCCCTCACTGAGGGACAGTTCCCTGGGGTGTTTAAGGAAGCAGCCGTCCACCCTCTCCTGAAAAAAACATCTTTGGATCCAGCGGAATTGGCCAACTATTGGCTGGTTTCCATTTTGCCCTATTTGGGCAAACTAATAGAGAGGGCGGTGGTGATTCAGCTACAGGGCGTTTTGGATGATGCTTCCATTTTAGACCCCTTCCAGTCCGGTTTTTGCCCTGGTCATGGGATGGAGACACCACTGGTCGCCCTCACAGACGACCTCTGAAGGTGTCTGGATTGAGGAAGATCAGTGGGGCTGATGTTGTTGGACCCATTGACAGTGTTCAACATGGTTGACCATCAGTTACTGACCTATCACCTCACCAACATAGGAATTCAGGGGCTTGCCCAGCAATGGCTCACTTCCTTTCTCCAAGATCAGGGACAAAGGGTGGTGCTAGGGGAACAGCAGTCCAGGAGGCACCCACTGGACTGTGGAGTTCCTCAAGGGGCAGTGCTTTCTCTTATGCTATTTAACATCTATATGTGCCCCTGTCACGATTGCCCTGGCAGGCGGGATAGGCAAGGCACGGAGTATCCAAAACCACAGGCAGAGGTCAGGGCACCAGAGAGGCAGAGAAACAAAAGGACAGTCCAAAATATCAGGTCACTTGTACAGTCTAAGGTTTACGGGAGATTTTCAGTCAGAGGTGTAAAGCCGAAAGTCATTGTCCAGAGTCAGATTACACATTCCAGGGTCAGGGAGACAGAAGAATGATGTCATGCAGTCTGGAGTCAATAGCTGAGGGAGTCAAGCAGAGAGTCAAGAAACAGGATGCAAGGTCCGAGGTGCAGCAATTCAATCATGTGATCAGTTGCCAGCATGAATTGGATAGTGAAGAGAGCTGCCTTAAAAGCCTGTTCCCCTTGTCACTACTTCCTGGCTGATTACAGAGTCCTGGCTCCAGTCAATACTCGGGACTCAGAGGACGCCTCCCACGCATGCATGCTTCCCTATGCCGGGTTGTCAAGTCCCATCTCCTTTGGTCTCGTAAACGAGCTACAGGTGGGGGGGATCAGGGGGCATGGAGCTTGTGCTTGGCTCTGCAGGAGTGGCTCCAGGTGTGAACCCTTCTGGTAGCCGGTGTTCATCCTCTGCAAGACTTAGATTTTGTACTTCCAGGGATGCAGGGAGCTCATTCTTGGATGTTGAAGGTGCAGAGTCCCCGGGATCAGGGTCCACTGGGTTGGGTGGCACAGTGGCCGGCACGGTGGGCATGACAGCCCCCTTGCCCAGATTGCCTGGAGACATGGACTGGGATGTCAACAGTACGCTGATGACACCCAGCTCTATCTGATGTTGGGCAGCCAGTTTCACTCCAGTCCGGAAGATCTGGACCAGGCATTGCAAGCTGTGGCTGGTTGGCTTAGGCTGAGCCAGCTGAAAATGAATCCGATGAAGACAGAGGTCCTGTGTGTGAGTTGGGGTGGTCCAGGGGTTGGGATCCCACTCCCGACCTTTGATGGGGTGCTGTTGCTGCTAGCACCAGAGACTAGGAGCTTGGGAGTGCTCTTGGATGCCTCCTTAACAATGGAGACCCAGGTAGCAGCCACTGCCAAGTCGGCCTTTTACCATCTTTGGCTGATTAGGCAATTGGTTCCCTTCCTCGACCATGCCGACCTGGCAACAGTGATCCATGCAATGGTCACCTCGAGAATAGACTACTGTAACACTCTCTACATGGGACTGCCCTTGTCACAAATTCGGAGGCTGCAGCTAGTGCAGAATGCTGAGGCCAGGCTGCTGATGGGCTTCCCCAAGTGGGAGCACATCCAGCTGGTGCTGAGGACACTGCACTGGCTGCCAATAGCATACCGTGTTTGCTTCAAGGTGCTGGTTCTTACCTTTAATGCTGTATATGGCCAGGGTCCTGCAAACTTCAGAGGACGGCGGAAGACAGGAGGGCCTGGCGTGATCTGGTCCATGGGGTTGTAAAGAGTCAGACTCAACTCTGCGACTGAACAACAACAACATGGCCAGGGTCCAGCATACCTGAGGGACCACCTTTCCCCATATATACCTCAGAGAGCACTACAGTCGGGGTCTCAAAACTGATTGACCCTCTTGTGCCCTAAGGATGCCAGGCTTGCTACCACTAGGGCCAGGGCCTTTTCAGTGACAGCTCCATACTGGTGGAATGAGCTCCCGGAGGAGATCAGGGCCCTGCAGGATGTTTTACAGTTCCACAGGGCCTGCAAGATGGAGTTCTTCCACCAGGCTTTCAATTAAGGAGCTGCCACTACTATAGACCCCTGGCCACTATAGAGTCCTGGCCCTTGGGCCTGACATCTAGCCTACGCCGCCTGTATATCAAAAGATCATGAGCAGAAGGATTCCTAGATCTCAGGGCACATTGTTAAAGTAAACCATCGTAAATAATTAACCAACCATCACTAGCACTTTATGAACTTGATTGCATATCTGTATTGTTTTAAATGATTTTATGTGGATTTTAATTGTGGTTTATGTTTCAACTTTGATTTGACTGATGTGAGCTGCCCTGAGCCTGCTTTGTGGAGGGGGGGGGGTACAAATCGAATTAAATTAATTAATGGCAGGGGTCATTTCCTTTTTTTTTTTTTGCAAATATATTTATTGGGATTTTATCATATAAGCCTGTATCATACAGATATATTCATTCCACAAGACTACCAACAAAAACTATACAAATTCATTTTTCATTTCCTGCAACACAGAATCGTCAATCAAACATCCAATATAACAATTAATATACAACTTGTCTTGTTCTTTTACCTATCTTTGAGATTAGTATACTGCCCAATTAACCTTCAAGGCCCTATTGGCAATATGTAGTGTATATACCATTCTGTTTGACTTCTTCTTCTTATATGTTACCAGCTTTCTCCATCTTTTGGTAGTCTTTAAATTCTTATTTCCCATATGAAAACATGGTTCAGTATCATATTTACTTATTTTCCATTATTTTCTTTTTATATATTTAATTTTTTTAGTAACTCTTCATCGCCCATATATTACATACGTCTTACCTCTGAAACTTTATCATACTTTTAACTACTAGATTTACTCTCCTGATTCTTAAACATACCTTTTATTTATAGCTGCACCAACCACCTTCAACTCTTTTCTACTAGGTCTTCATCTTCCTTTATTTGCTGTTTCTCATCGAACATCCAAGCAGTAGACTATCTTGTCAAGATAAAACCTGAACTTCTCACTACTAAGCTTTCTTATACCACTATACATCTATAAATAAATACATATTTAAATAAACATTATCCATTTAACAATGATCAGATACTTTACAGTTTACATCCTTGATTTACCAATTCATCGCCCCCAATAAATCCTTTTTATTCTTAAATCATTAATTCAGTAATTCCTATTATTACCCAATATTCCATTAGATCCTTGTCTAGATTAGATATTCCCTCCTTTTTTCCAATAAAGTCAAAACATATAATTACAGGACCATAAAAAAACAAAAAAAACCCAAAACAACAAGCCCATTATACAAAATTAAATGCATTCATATTCATTCTCAATTTCATTAATCCCTCTAATCATCTGTAAAGCATTCATTCTTTCTTTCTGTATAAATTATTTTCCACCCAAAACACCAACCATTTAGTTTTCTACCCAATTTACCAACTTTCTCCCCCCATATTTTATATTATTTATTAATTTATTAATGCTCTTCAAAAAGGTCCAATTGATGTCCCATTTCCCACTAAATCAATTTCTGGCTTCATTATTCCCTCCTATTCTCCTATGGCGCTCACAGGTACCACTAAAACAAAAATAAAAAGAAAAAAAGAAACATAAAAGACAGTATGCAAACAATAAATACATTCACGGTCAATTATTCCATCTAGTTATGTATAGGGTATAAACCACTTTTCTTTCTATATATTCTATTTTTTCTCTTAAACATTAACAGTCTATTTTTCTGCTCCAACATATCGACATGCCTTCGTTCTTTGTGCCTTCTTTGCTTCCCCAGCTTCTCCTTGCTTTTTTTCAACCATTCGACTTTCAGTCTTTTACTGTCCTCTTTAAATTTCCAAGCCCGTCTTTTCCACCTTTTAATCCTTCGCACCTTTAAGACCAAGTTTTATTCAGGTACAAGCTCTCCCTCCTCTGCGAGGACAGATCTGCGAGTCCCCCCCCCCAATAGCTAGCAATCCAAAACAGTCCCGTGGAGCTGATCGGTGGGTGTTGCCTTCTGACGCACTTCCGGTGATGTCAGGGGGTGTGGCATATGCAAATAAGTTATGCTAATACATTATGCTAATGAGCTCCTGCACCTCTTTTTCTACGAAATGACCCCTGATTAATTGACATTAGCATTGAAGAACCCAAACCAGTCCAACTCTTCAGAGATAATCAGAGATGTATACCAAACCATTTCCATGGGGAAAGGTTGGGATTCTAAAAAGAAAAATGAATCTTGTGGACTAGCACAATAGAACTTGAAAAGGGGTGTTGGAATATACAAGGTCTATAGTGCACCAACTTGAAGATCAAAAGAACAGCCTATAGGGGACAGCTGAAGGACTGCAAGTTAGCATAGCTAGATTAGAGACTTCCCACAATTTCAAATTATGTCCTTCCTGTCTCCTGATTAGCTCTTTAGAGACTTCAACTGACCCCCCCTTCGTTCGTGTCTCCCAAAGAAGCTAGTCAGTTAGTTAAGCCTCTCTCTCTCTCTCCTATGTTCTATCAGAGTTTATTTCCTCTTTAATAAACAGTTGGTGCTCCGTTCCTCTGCATGTTTAAACTCTGCCTAATTTTTTTTTAATAAAAAAATTAAAAAATCACAAGAACATTCTATGCTAATCACTGGTCTATCAGAATCAGTCTTGTATAGCCCTGACCTTGATAGCCCAGGCAAGCCCAGGATAAGAGAAGAAAATGTACACTGCCCTGAGCTACCTGGAGCACGGGAAGAATAAAAAATACCCATAATAAAGAGAGTTTTCCCTCCCATAATGGTAGAACTTAGGGACACTCAAAGAAGTTAAAGCTGGAGGTGACAGCTTCCATATTAGCATGCTCGCAGGCACTAGGATTTAAAGAGGCAATATGCAGAACTACAAATTTAAACATTCTGTACAACATCAAATCATCTCAATATACAAAATGAATACAAACAAATTACAAAAGACCATAGCCATAGCACTTCAGAGACGGCTCATTAACAGAAGGAAGTTTGCTGTGTGAAACCCCAGTCTCTGTACTGCTTTACTCAATGATGGGACAACAACAAATAACATCCGGTTTAGAATGGTAAGGTAAAAATTTGAAGGCAGAAAAATGTCCAGAACTGAATGAATGGAAAAATAAATTAAATCCTTATGCAACAATGGCAAAATTAATAACTTATGTACCTAATAGACCCATTTCAAAATTCCAGGAAAAATTGAAATTATTTTTTAATTACATAGCTGAGAATCAAGATTAAATTGTTAAATCGTTAGAAAATAATAAAAAGAGGCAGGCAATATGTATGTAAAAATAGAAGGTTAAATATGAAGTAATTAGAAAAAAAAAGATGGGTAAAACCCAAACAGATTTTCAGAATTAATTGTATATAAAATAATTTTTATGCAAGTAAGTTCTGATCAATAATTCTGGGTAGCTTTTATTTGTATATGTAGTTTTTGTTTTTGTATCTATGTATGATTAGATATTGTAAATGATGCAGTAGTAGATCACAGATTATTGTTTATACATATGCTTATATAAATTGATTGTTTATGTTATATTATTTGCATGATTGTAGTTATTTTTGTGTGACAAAAATAAAAAAATAAAAAACAAAACAATTCTAGAGATCAGGACTATTCAATGAGGCATACAGCAGCTAAATTGTTTAGAGGATTGGACTTGTCCTGGCAACCCTAGCGGCAAATGAGACACAGTAATGCACAGCATGCGCATTCACTGAAGAATTACTTCAGAGAAACAGTCTCACAGTATTAATAATTAGAGTTGAGAATTAAGCTCTTACATGAAGTCTGTCCCTTGAAACTCAAATGAAAGTATAACTTTTCCACTGTGTCATCATTATATATGTATGTATGTATAGAGAAACATTCCTCATTATATATGTATGTATGTATAGAGAAAAAGTCCTTCAGATCTTTAAAGTATTTTACTTTAGTGAAATTAACAATAAGTAATTTAAAATCAATTAAAAAGAAAGAGCAATAAAACCCATACTATAAGCTCACCCTCACCATTTACAACCCAGTGATTCTGGGGGCCCATCCTTGAATTCTACCCAGGATCCCAGAATAACTAAGACTGTCCCTCTGTGTAATACAAGCCACAGGCTAATCCACTTGCACCTCTGGCCCTGACCAGCCTTTAAATATGTGAAAGGAGAGGAAGAGAAACGTAGGCCAGATGGAACTCAGCTGCTTCTAGCATCCTGCCAGTGAGCCAGCAAGATCTTCTTTACTTCCCCATTCACCAGATGGTAGCCACCTTGTATACCTTCAGAATTTACATGTAACTTAGAATGACTATTTAAACTGGGGAAAAACCTCAAAATAAACCATATAAAGCCAAGGAGGGGAATACCATGAACTACCCTGAGATCCTTGGAACAAAAATGCAATTGAAGGAAAATAAGAAAACCGTAACTCTCAACATAAAGGCAGTACTGCTGAAAACCACTTTGGACAAAGATTCCCCTTGGGTGCCAAGCACACTCACATGAACATATACAGCATGTGTTATCATCCCACAGTGGCATCTTGCCCAGCTCCCCAGAGCAAATCAGCTTCCCAGATTTAGACTACTAGTTCCACCCTCGTGCTGGTCCTGCATGAAGGAATTATTCCATTTTTTAAAACAAATTAAATTGAAATATTTACTTTCCTTTATATACTGTTGAAACAGAAGGTCTGAAACCAACAGACTAAATCTCATTATTTTATCTGCTGTAATCTCTTATCTTTTGTAATTTTTCATTTATTATTTTCTCATGCTGTGTTCTATCCCAAGGTATATTTTTTATTACCGGTAAATTAGTTTGTTCGCTATATTAAAAATAAACTTTGAAAGACAGAGTTCACTGTACAATACTAGCATTCAGTCATTAGTACTGGTTTGTTTACACTGCCATGGCTAGTGGAAATCAAGCATACATAGGTGTAGGTATGCAAAGTAAGAAGAACCGATTAGAAGAACTGGGGGAAATAACAGGGGGTACTATGTGTATCTTATTTTTAAAACTGCTACATGGAAGAACTAATATATGAAAATAAAGCAGTTATGGATTATATAGTTACAGCTGAATATATGGCATACTTTCTTATACCTACTCCCAAGGAACTGAAACCAGGAAGAGGAAATCCAAGGTACACAGAAACACCTGGGATCAGAAAGTGGGGGAAAACACACCTATTATTACTAAATAAATTGGACTGCACTTAAGAAAAGCTTGCATGCCTAGGATTTAGTGGTTGAAAAATCTTCTGAATTTTATGCATCATTCTTAATAGCTATCATTTTGCTTAGAGTATAAAGGACTTTACCAACAATAATTACTGAGATAGCTATCCCAGAAGCACATATAATCACTTTAACGAACTTCTGCTAGATCTGAGAAAATACTTCTTTATGACAATTTTGCCGCAAGATATAAGCTTGTCTGATGGTCTCCAGTGAACTGCTTGGTCTAGTAACCACCATCATCTTCAAAAATCTGTCATAATGAGAAAAAAATTGAATTAGATTTGAGTGCCTGGAGCCATGATAATAGTCAAATCATATTTCTCTATTTTGAAGCCAAGCATCTATATTTCTGTTACATAAAGGCATTGGAATTCAATGAAGGGACAGGTAATAAATGAGAGAATATTGTAAGGTAATAACTACAATTCTCTTTAAAGGTCATTGATAGCTGAGAAAGTATTATGTCTTGCTAATATTCCTTGTCATGTTCTGACTCGGCTCTTTCCTTCTTGGAAATGTAACTTGGAACTCTTTTCATTTTCCCTTAAAAGATTAACATAGAAAGGAAGTATTAAGTACTGGAGAATTACTTCTTAGCTAACTAAAGAACGGTACTGTTATTATAGTGACTGAAACATGCGTAGGATGCATAGGATGGGAAATAGAGTCTATCTTCAGAATGCATGGGTGGGAGACTGGCAGTTTGAAGCAGGAGGAAGTCGTGGCAAAAAAGACCTGGAACAAACTGTTCACACTGCAATGACTGATGCGGGAGCATACCGGGAGGAGGCGCAAGGGAGCATTCACACTGTTGGCCCAGAGGCACGGCTTTCTTTTTTTGTAATCTGGGGATAAGCACTTATGCACATGAACTCATAAGCGCATAAGAAAAATGCAGCTTTTGGCATTCACACTTTCTTGGTGTGGAATGGACGCGGGATAATCGCACTTTCCAGAGTTTGCTACCAGTTTCACCAGGTATCTTTTAAACTCGGGAGTGAAGCGTTACAGGACGGGTTGAGTACGGGTGGGGAATGCCTGACAGATGTGCCTGTGTATATTGGGGCAAACTGCCAGTCTGAACTCGGCCGTGTATATTTTCTTGGGTCTCTAGAGGAGAGGCTGTGTATAAATGGAAAGCAGAACAGACGCAGTGAGAAACCATGAACTTCCAAAGGCAAAGATTTAAGATTGTATGGGTACCATTAAGGCTTACAGTTTAAAAGTTTGGTCCAAATTATTGACAGAACAATCTTAGCTAACAATAAGAGTCTTGTAAGAACTTAATAGTTGTAGGATCCCCAACACTGAATTGTTTATTTATTAATTTATTTAATTTATTTATTAATTGAAATATCCTGCTTTCCCTCGTGACTCAAGATGGCTTACAAATAATAATCAAAACATAATTTAAGACAAACAAAATGCAGATAGCCTCCTCTCCCTAAGAGATTCCTGCAGTTTATACTCCATTAAAAGCCTTAGCAGATAAAATGGCCTTGCAGCACCTCCTAAATATTTCAAATGAGTGCTACAATGGATAGGGCATGGTCTGTGGTTGATGTCATGTGGGCTACCTTCAATGGGGAAACAGCCAGTTGTCATACAGGGGTATATTGGAGGAAAGAGTCCTTTAGATATGTAAACACGAGGTTATAAAAGCATGGATCAACATGGCCAGATCAGCTGAATCTAAGAAGGGTAGGAATTGATCAACCAGATGCAGATACTAGAAGGCACTCTTGACCACTAACCAACCTGCTTTTCAAACAGCAAGATTGGGTTCATAAGCACCCCCAAGCTCATAACATGTTATGCAAATGCCAATTTCACTCCATCTGCTACAAGTGGATCCATCAATATCAGCTTATCTGACCAGCATCATCTCTGTCCTGTCTGGATTCAGCTTCAGCTTGTTCTGCCTTAGCAATCTGCCCACAGCTTCAAAGCACTGTTTCAGAATCAGGATGGATACATCTGGAGGTTTGCTTAAAGAAATATCGAGCTGTGTGATGCCTGCATATTGATGGCACCCAACCCTGAAGTGCCGGATGATCTCATTTAGCAGCTTCATATAGTCACCTGTTGATTCTCCTCCTCCAGTGCATGCTCTTTGTGTCCGATCAGACAGAAAATATTGAAACTACTGCTCCTTTAATGCCAACTCTGTATTTCGATCAATTGATAAGAAAAGAGCAGTCAGCTGTGAATATGTGTGGTAACAATCCCCCTGCAGCCTAGAAATATATCCTTTAATATCAGTTAGGTAGGGGTGTGTGCTTACTGTGTAGTGAAGTAAAAGTACCATATTCATGTTCAGAGTATTTGCAATCTTTCTTCTCCCTCTCATGGAATTCCTATTCCTATGCATGAGTGGTAATTTAAATCTCACTCTTGTTTCTTCCCAATTTGCCCACCTGTCACTGCAGATGTGAAAGAGAAGAGGTGCTTGTGTCATGGTTATACATGGTTATACAACCCTCCCCATTCATTTAGGATAATCTGTCATTTAGGGAGCACCATGTAGTAGTAAGGTATGAGATGTCCCACACACGGGCACCCCCAGAGTTGTTAGCCCCTAAAGATCCTTTGGCTAGACTAGCAGAAGCCTGGATAAGATATCCATCTTGATGTTAAATAAAGGAGACTTGAAACTGTCAGGAAAAAGAGTGTACCCGCTAGAATGCTCTATGGAGTACATTGATAAAAGGCCATTAATCTCAAGGTTTTAAAGAGCTCCCTCATACTCTGCCTATGAATAACTGACAAGCTTGCTGGACAATAGCTGAAGCCCCCCCCCCTCCCCAGCTTGATTAAAGCAAGTTCCTAGGCAGGAATTCCAGTCCTACCTAACCCATTGTCAGAAGACAGAAGAAGAGATTGGATTTATACCCCGCCCTTCACTACCCAAAGGAGTCTCAGAGTGGCTTACAATCTCCTTCCCGTTCCCCTTCCCACAACAGACACCCTGTGAGGTAGGTGGAGCTGAGAGAACTCTTCCGAGAACTTCCCTTGAGAGAACAGCTCTGAAAGAACTTATAACTGACCCAAGGTTACACCAGCAGCTGCATGTGAAGGAGTGGGGAATCAAACCCAGTTCTCCCAGGTTTGGTTCCACCACTCTTAACCATGACACCAAACTGGCTCTCTACACCAAACTGGCTCTCTTGTCAGCCTGAGTACATCTCACTGACATCCCAACTTCGTGTTGTAACTCAAGCACTAATCCCATCATTCAAACTTCTTTCATGGGACAACTTTAGCAGTTGTTTTCAAACGCTCCGATAGGACTTCCTGTTTTACCCCTAAGTCCAATCCTGCCTTAGTGAAGCCACTGCCTCCCTGTTGTTATAATTATATGAAAATCACTATCCTTATCTCTTCCTTTTGTAGCTGGTTTTAGGACACAAGCCTACTTCCCTAATCTTATGGTTGGTTCACTTTCTGCCCCCCCCCTGGCTGAAATCACTAAACTTTCCCCTCCTTTAAACCTGGGAAATAGACCCTCAGACTATCCTTTTATCACCTAGGCCTGGCCTGGACTCTCAACTATCATTTTCTGTTTAGGATCAGGCTTGTATGTTTTCTTTCTCCCCTTTACTCTCCCCAAAACAACCATGGCTTGTCATACTGCTGGCTGGACCTTTATTCCCCGTGTCCCCCCCCCAGTGGACAATAGGTCATAGGCAGATAGGCTTACGTAAAGGTTTTGCATCTGTTTATTGTTCCTAGACCATTCCAGGAAGGACCACCTACCTGACTACTAAGGTCATCTTCTGAGGCCCCACTTAGTGAAGTTTCTCTGTCCACATAATGGTACGACAGAATGAGGAATGGTTTAAAGCAAAGTTAATACAAACAGCAACTAAAAAATGTTGTACAACAGACTTTAAGACTTGTTCTAGTACTGGCTTCCGGTCTGGCTCCCGCGAATGGCGGACGCATCCTCGGGTCGCTCCCGAGGGCGCCTCGCCCGCCCGCGGTGGAGGAGGGAATTCGCGCGAGCGGAGACCCGAACGAGCCCCTCAGGAGAGAGGAGCTCGGATCCGGGGCGCTTTAGGGCGCACTAGGGGGGAGTCGCTCTTTCGGCCGAGAGGTCGGAGAATGAGGCTCCCGCCATGCCCTGCCCCAATGGACCTTGCTGCGTGAGCGACCCCGAACGGGGTTTAGCGGAGCCACCAGACGTCACCGAGTGATAAAGCGACCATCCGCAAAAATGGAAAAAGAAAAGATCGGCTTAACTGTGAGTTGTCAAAATGCAGAGAAAAAGAACTAAAAACGTTTCCCCCCCCTCCCAGCGAAAAAGGCGAAGAGGTTAACCCTCCATTTGCATAAGCGAAAAAGAAAAGGAGGGGGGGGGAATG
>NW_015159757.1:13862-72751 GCF_001447785.1 Gekko japonicus
TTTTTTTATTAACAGAAACTCAAGGGAACTCAAGGGAACATTAACAGAAACTCAAGGGAACATTACTAACACACTAACAGAGAATTATATGTGACTGGACTAAGAAAAGAAGTTTGACAACACACAGAAGAAGCTCAAGAAGATTAATTGGACATTACTAACAGTTTAATTTACCAGTTTATATATCACTCAGCTTTCTCTTTCTCCCACTGTCTACCCTTCCCATTTTTTCTTTTAAGCGAAATACCTCCCCTTTTTAGGGGAGCCAATAAAATCTTTATTAAAAAAAAAGACTTGTTCTAGTACTGAGTTCGTGTCAAACTGTGGCGGTAAGTGCCATCAAGTCACAGCTGATTTATAGTGACCCCATAGGGTTTTCAAGGCAGGAGATGTTCAGAGTTGGTTTGCCATTGCCTGCCTTCACGTCATGACCCTGGTATTCCTGGGAGGTCTCCCATCCAAATACTTGCCAGGGCCAACCCTGCTCAGCTTCCGAGATCTGACGAGATCAGGATAGCCTGGGCTATCCAGGTCAAATTATTAGTTCCTTAACATTTTTATCTATAAAGAAATGTCTCTAATTTATAAATTCTGTCACTAGCGGTCTGACCTCTATTTATAATGGCTTGTTTTTAACTGAACGCAGGAAGTTATTTTCTGACACATGCCCATCTGAATTTTGCCGCTGTCTTAAGTAGTCCAGTAGCTTTGCCTTTATTTCCCACATATGGGTGAATTCTATTGTGAGACTCTAAGTTCAAAAAAGTCTATTTGTAATACCTTGGGGATTTTTTAAAAAATGTCCTCTGTGTAACAGTGAGCAAGTTTAACAAAAAAAACATAAAACAACCTCTAATGACATTTCGCTAATTACAACCCTCAGGGATTTAGTTCACATCAGTAATACAGCAAGAGAGGAACTGTTGCCATTTTCATTTTATGTTCCAAGAGCAGTTAGTTCTCAATAACATTTGATATTATGCAGCCCACTGGATTCTACAGCTTGAATTGCAATATAACTGCCACCAAGTCACAAGAAACCTAAAGAGTGGAGAGAATTCAAGGTCAATCTATTTTCTCCAAGGTGAGATTTACAAGTAAAGGATTCACAATACATATTTTTTTAAAATACTCCAGCCAATAATATTAAGTCCCTTCCCATTCTTTCGCTAATATTCTATCTTTGAATTTATTATTTGATTTAAAGAAATGCATTTTTGTACTAACCCTTTTCTCAGTCAAGTGTTCTTTTCCTATCTACAATTTATTTATTTATTATTATTATTTATTTATATCCTGCCCTTCCCGTAAATGGGCTCAGCATGGCTCACAATAATAAATACAATCTAAATTAATACAATAAATAATACAATAAAACCAGTTTAAAATTTAAACTATCTAAATATTTAAAGTGGGCAGTGCAATGCAATTAATTCAGTTACTACAGCTGGGAAAAAATATATGGGCCAATGCTGAGCCATGATAGTCCCATGTAGCAGCAGTAAGGAGGCCCACTGGTAGATGTCCACTGCCACAGCCAAAGGCCTGGTGGAACAGCTCCGTTTTATAGGCTCTGCGAAACTGCAACAATTCTCACAGGGCCCTGATCTCAATTGGGAGCATGTTCCACCAGGCTGGAGCCAGGATCGAAAAGGCCCTGGCTCTCGTTGAGGCTAGATGAGCATCTTTCTAGCTGGGAAAACTTGACCTGTAACCGCTTGTTATAATGGAATAGTGAATAGATAGAGTAAGTTAATGATAGGTTATGTTTTGTGTTAGTCGATTTATATAATGTGATTGATAGGACAGGCTAAAAAGGTTTGGATAGGGAGAAATGGAGATAGGGTAAGTTAAGGGTAAGTCTAAAAAGTAGGTTGCCGAATAGTTTTTACCTTGGAGCGGGGGGCTCCCGCTCGGCGTCCTCAGCGTGCCGCATGCACGTCAGCCGGATGTGATGTGCTGACGCCGGGCACGCTGGGGGCGGGGCCACAGCCATTTGAGGGGGAAACATAGAGTTTTCCCCTCAAATGTCTGTGGCCCCGCCCCCAAAAGGCTTAGAGAGTGAGTTTTTGTTAATATATATTAAGCTGGGAAAATATGAGGGAATAGTGAATAGAGGGAGTAAAGTAGTAATAAGTTATGTTTGGCGTTAGTTGATGTTTATATTTTTAGTTTCCAATATAATGAGTTAGATAGGATAAGCTAGTAATATATTATATTTGTGTTTCTGTCACAGTGGTGTTTGGTGTTAGTTGTTGGAACCTCTAGATTATGAAATATATAATTAGAGGAAAGCCAATAATAGGTAATAAGAGTGGAAGTACTGAACAGCTAAGAAGCAAGTAAGAGCTTGAATAGTTAAGAGAAGCTTGCCTTGGGAGAATGAAGTAGTTCCAAGAGCTTTAAAATCTAAAGGGTGATGTATGTTTAACTTTGACATGGTTGATCTATTGAAAAGCTGAAAGTAAACAATTCTTTTTTCTTATCTTCTTGATAGGGTTAGGAGATTTTGTGGAGAATAATACTAATTTTAGAAAGTCTATATGAATAATTTTCCAAAAAAAAAAAAAAGCCACGTAATGTGAAACTCATATTGTTAAATCATAAAATTGGTGTTGTTAAATCTTTAAAAAATAGTATTAATAGAAGAGTGTACTCAAAGGTGAAATACTTTAAATACCGTGGTATAGAAGTTGGTAGGTGTAATTGAGTAAGAACTATTTGTTTGTATTTTCTCTTTTTTGGCTCAACTGTGTTACGATACAAAATTTAAATTTAATTTCATGTATGTGTTTCTGAGTATGTCAGTGTGTATATGTATGTCGTATTTTGTTTTAAAATCTAATAAATATATTGTTAAAAAAAACTACCATGTAAATCACCACTAAAACTCATAAAGCCACATAACATCATTTTATTTTATTTTACCTCCTTTTATTTTACATTCCTTATTGGGACCCAAAGTGGCTTACATTGTTCTCTTCTCCGTTTTTCTTCATAACAACCCTGTGAGGTACGTTAGGTTGAAAGTATGTCACTGGCCCAGGGTTTGGCAGTGGCTAGCAGACAATGTAATGACACACAAATTACCTGGACTCACTGGCAGTCTCTGCACAACTTGTACAACTGTACCAGGCTTGGCAGTGGTCACCATACAACCCACTGGAGTGATTTGCTACTGCATGACTTTTGCAACTTGTTCAGACTTTTTCCAAGGACAAGTCATTTCGGGTTTCTCACTTAAAGAGTTAATAATGTTAATCTGATTTTACAGAGCATAGTGTTCACCATGTTATATAAACATTATATATGGGAGCAAGGATCTGTATATTTCAGCGAACTTCTGGTTGTGCACAATGGTGTGTTGTATTCTTCCTCTGGTATCAACCAGCCACCCACTGCCTATGGGTCTCCTCCACATGATTTCTCCCCAAAGTACTGTGCTTGTCTTTCTCAATGGTGAGTGATAATCAAATCGTAGATCTAAATATTATAGGAGCATCTTTGTGTGAGGAGTACAGACTGTTCTGAGGACCCTATAGGTAATTCCTCAAGTACAAGTGAAAGGCCGTTTTTGGTTGTCTACAGTATCCTTCTCCCTCTTGATCTTAGCCCCCCACCTAGGAAACCTAAGGCCACATTTAAATGTTGAACGTTATCTCCCTCTCACACACTTTGTTGATGCAAAACATATATTTAATTCAAATAGAAAAATATACAACATAAACAGGACCACGGGGTAAGATATCTATCATGCTGGGCATACTAAGACTCTGCCTCAAAGTCTTGTGGTGCAGGGGTGAGCTTGGATTCACAATCTTACAGTTCCTATGAGGATACTGCTGGTGACCAATGTCCATGCATAATGTCCAGGAGTGAGGAAGTATTGCCCCTAGCGAAATACAGTACTCTACATAACAGCTTAATCCTATTAGTTGGCAATAGGTAAGAGAAGCTGCTAGACATTTGCTCTTGCAGGCTATCATGCTGAACACTTTTGGTGCCTCTATTCTCAAGAGAGTGATTTAAGTGTATGTGCCAGAGAAAGGGGTACAGATGAGACATGACTGTATGTAAGTTAACAGGAATATCAACCCATAACAAGTATTTGGTAGAATCATAAAATGATTAGGAATGGGCATGAACTCACTCATGAACCAAGGTCTGTGATGAATTTTGGCTGGTTTGTGGTTCTCGAACTGAAGTTTATGGCAGTCAACTGGGACAAACTTTCCACGAACTTTCAAGTGATTTGTGGTGGTCCATGAATGAATACATTTCCAGACAGACTGTCTCCACTCAATCAAAATGTTAACCAAACTTCAAAGCAACAGGGGGAGTGGAATTCTCCAGCCTTGGAAACACCAAATAGGGGTCCTCCAAAGCTTAACAGGCACTGCTAACTGTTAATAACATAGTCCCCATTTTATTCTATCAGATTAGAATGCTATATACACCCTCAGCTCAGCTCCACACCCTCACCTCTGTTGGTTGTTGGTGGTTAGACGGAGTGGCAGGGAACTTGTTAAAAGCAGGCCACATTCATTTATTCCTGACTGAGGGTGCCTTGGCTGAGGACCCACATTTATACCCTCCCACCCCTCCTGTTTGTGAACACCTCTCCCCTGGTAGAGTTTGGGTGTTAGGTGGAGTCAGGGCTCTGAGCCACCCCATCTCTCTGCTCATGCCAAGCAGAGGGCCTTAGCTACTGGGTCCCTTGGCTGAGGACTCACATTTATACCCTCCCACTCCTTCTGATTGTGAACCCCCCCCCCAAAAAAAAACACACACACCCCAGTGCTCTTTCTGGAAACGACAGCTACAGAACAGAGATCTATAGAACAGCTCAGGAACAAGCCAGTGACACCAAAATCACAGGACACTGGAAACAAGACTAGCTTTCCCCCTACACTTGCAGCCCCCCTCCATCTCCAAAGTCAGGTTCTGAAGGACAGAAAGGCAGACATTTCTTTTGACATGGGCTCCCAAGTGAAGAGGCCAACATTTGGTCCAGTCCTTGAATCAGGGTGATGACTTGCTCCAGGCTGGCTATATGGGTGCAGAGCATATTGTGGTGTCTTGAAAGGGCTTGAGGACATGCACCATTTGGGAGAGGGTCAGCCAGTCACTGGAGCTGATGCTGAGTTCCTCTTCCCCGAGCAGGATGGTCATGGAGGAGATGACATCCTGCACCACACTCTTCTGCTCCACCAAATATGCAATCATGGCGTAGGTGGAGTTCCAGGAGGTGGATAAGTCCAGGATGAGCCAGTGTTGAGGCTCATCCCCCTCCCCCTGCCTCTCATGCAGCAGACAGGCAGACATGATGCTGTGCAAGAAGTGGGCAGCCAGGTACTGGCAGGTCTCGAGCAAGGACCACATCTTCAAAGTGGCAGTGTCCCAGGCTTCAGCTGCTTTCTGGTGCTGGGTTGGGAGGGGCCATGGAGGAGTGTACTCAAGGTGGGAGAAGCTATGGAGAGTTGGGATGTGGGAGGGGAAGATACTTCCCCTTCCCCTAAATCAATGCTGTCAGAGTCCTCTCCAAGCAGTATTAGCAACTGCTGGTGTCTGGACAGTGATAACAACTGTTATGCTTCTGTGGACAGCCCTAGGAAGAGATCAAGGGAAGGAAGCTCTGAGACCCCTGGTGATTCCTTGCTAGGGTCGGGCTCCAGTGGGCTGGCATGATGGGCTTGGTGCCCAGGGACAGGGGCCTGTGGTACACAAGGGGTAGAGGACTTCTTCTCCCATGATGAGCACCCCTTGCACCCATTTTCACTCTCATGACACACAGAGGTGTTCACAATCAGGAGGGGTGGGAGGGTATAAAATGCGAGTCCTCAGCCAAGGCACCCACTAGCTAAGCCCCTCTGCTCAGCATGAGCTGAGAGATGGGGTGGCTCAGAACCCTGAGTCTGTAACTGGGATCCCATAAATGCAATCCACCCTCAACTTGGAGAAATTGTAGAAGAGCGCACAACAGGGTGAGTTGCCCTGTGTGTTTAGTGTGTGTAGCTTGCAGGGGGTCCACCCTATACACTTTTGAACCTGCACCTGGCATTTCCCCAAAAAGCACTTTCCTGGGAGTATTTTATATTATTTATTTTTATTGATTGGATTTTTACCCCGCCCTATCAGCCAAAGCCAGCTCAGTGCGGCTTACATAAAATCAATACATAATTTACAATAAAACGTGTCTAAGTTGAATTAAAACAATTCTAAAATCATTTAACTGTGCAACTCAATAAAGTGCTAATAACAATAATTCCTGATGGCTGTGATGACACAACCCACTCTTCTTATAGTTGGTTCCTCAATCTTCTTGTAGTTTTCCTTGTGGCAACTGACACCAACTGTCATTAAAAGTTTTAGGAGTCAGGACCCTCTCAACTTCAGCTATCAGTTGTTAGTTGTTAACGGTGGTGATTAGCAGTGGTGGCAGCTCCAAAAGCCTGGTGGAAGAGCTCCGTTTTACAGGCCCTGTGGAACTGCAGAAGGTCCCGCAGGGCCCTGATCTCCTCTGGGAGCTCATTCCACCAAAGTGGAGCCGCCACCGAGAAAGCCCTGGCCCTGGTTGTTGCCAACCTGGCCTCCTTAAAACTTGGGAAGGCCAGTCGGTTCTGGGCCCCCGATTGCAGTGCTCTCTGGGGAACATGTGGGGAAAGGTGGTCCCTCAGGTATGCAGGTCCCTGGCCATATAGGGCTTTCAAGGTAAGAACCAGCACCTTGAAATGGATCTGGTATGCTATTGGCAGCCAGCGTAATGCCTTTAGCATAGGCTGTATGTGCTCCCATCTAGGGATTCCCATCAAAAGTCTGGCCGTGGCATCTTGCACCAGCTGCAGCTACTAGATATGAGACAAGGGCATTACAGTAGTCCAGTCTTGAGGTGACCATTGCATGGGTCACTACTGCCAAGTCATTGCATTTGAGGAAGGGAACCAACTGCCTGATCAGCCAAAGGTGATAAGGCCAATTTGGCAGTGGCTGCTACCTGGGCCTCCATTGTTAAGGAGGCATCCAGGAGCACTCCCAAATGCCTAACCTCTGGCACTGGCACCAAAGGAGCTCCATCGAAGATCGGGAGCAGGGTCCCTCCCATCCGTCCGCCCTGACTCAGACACAGGACTTCTGTCTTCATCGGATTCAACTTCAGCCGGCTCAGTCTAAGCCAACCAGCCATGGCTTGTAACACCTGGTCCAGATCTTCTGGTTTGGAGTCAGACCGGCCACCAAACAACAGATAGAGCTGGGTGTCATCTGCATACTAGTGACATCCCAGCCCATGCCTCCAGGTGATCTGGGCAAGAAGGCGCATATATATGTTAAAAAGCATTGGGGACAGCACTGCCACTTGAGGCACACCACAGTCCAATGGGTGCCTCTGTGATAGCTGTTCCCCTAGTACCACTTTTTGTCCCCAACTCTGGAGGAAGAAGACAAGCGACTGCAAGGCCAGCCTCTTAATTCCAGTGTTGGTGAGGCGGTGGGTCAGTAGCTGATGGTCGACTGTGTCAAATGCTGCCGACAAGTCTAACAACAACAGCACTGCCATTCTGCCCTGATCCAGATGCCTCTGGAGGTTGTCTTTGAGGGCGACCAGTGCTATCTCCATCCCATGGCTTTAGCAAAAGCTGACTGGAAGGGTTCTAAGATGGAAGCAACATCCAAGAAGCCCTGTAACTGAATTGCCACTGCCCTCTCTATTAACTTACCCAAAATATGGGCAGGTTGGAAACTGGCCAGTAGTTAGCCAATTTGGCCAGATCCAAAGATGGCTTTTTCAAGAGAGGGCAGACCACTGCTTCCTTAAGTGCCCCTGGGAACCGCCCCTCCTAGAGGGACTTGTTGATAATCTCCCAAAGGGCACCTCGAAACCCCTTGTGGCCAGCTTTAATTAGCCACGAAGGGCACTGATCCAGGGAGCAAGTGGTAGGGTATACAGTTAGGGGCAATTTGTTAACTTCCTCTAGGCTGAGTGGGCCAAAGTGATCCATAACCTGACTAGAAGATGTGCATGCAGCCTCAAGTTCACTCACTGTATCAACTGTGGTGGGGAGGTCACGGCAGAGCAGCAGGACTTTATCTGCAAAATAGCTTGCAAAAGCATCACAGCCAATGTCCAATTTCCTAGTGTTTGGTTTGCCTTGCGGCAGAGCAGTAATAGACCAAATCATTCTAAACAATTGAGCTGGGCGTGAGCTAGCAGACACATCACAGCCGTATAGTATTGTCTCTTAGCAGCCTTGACTGCTACCTTACAGGATCTCATAAATGTCCTATAGGATATTCTTGAAGCTTCATCGCAAGCACCCGCCACTGTCTCTCTAGCCGTCTTAACCCCCACTTCATCAGCCGCAACTCCTGGGTAAACCATGGAGCAAGCCTAGAATGGGGGTGCAGAGGGTGCTGGGGAGTGGCCTCATCGATGGCTGTCAAGAGTCATATGCCAGTCCTCTACAAGCTCATCTAATGAGCCGCTAGGGAGCTTCAGGTCCTTTTGGCTCCGCAGGCAAGCCAAGATAGGCTCGCCACCCAAACAGGGTCAGAGTGAAACATTCAAATGAGCCTTCAAGGCAAAGTGGTCTGACCATGGTACCACTAAAGCAGTAATTTGGTCCACTGTAACCCCCACAGCGAAGATCAAATCAAGCATGTGTCTAGCCCAGTGAGTGGGAGCTGTTATAAACTGGGAGAGTGACACCAGGTCCACTGCCATCATCAGCATGGACATTGAAATCACCCAGGATGATCAGTCTAGGGTGTTCTATTGCCTAGCCTGATATGGCCTCCATCAGAGATGGTAGGCTGTTGGTGCGTTGGGCGGTTAGTACACCAACCAAATTGCCACACTCTCCCCAGCTTCCCACACTAGGCCAACACACTCTATGCCCATGATCTTCTTGGGGGGCATAACTTGTACCCCCTAAGTCTAAGCCACACATAACTCAGAGGTCATGTAGAGGAGCATCAGGGAGAGTTTCCCTGCAAGTTTGATGTCTCTAGTTTGCCCAGGGTCTGTTCTATACACTCCTGAACCTCCTGAACCTGCACCTACACTTTTCATTTCCACAGAAAGCACTTTCCTGGGGGCACCTTCTTTGGGGAGCTGTAACTCAAACCCCATAAATCCAGTCTTCACCAAACCTGGACGGCAGGTAGAAGAGAGTCAGCTGGAGGTCCTCTGTGAGTTTGGTGTCTCTAGTACATCAGGGACCCTTCTACTACCTCACAAACCAAACCAGTTCATTTGGCGCCTAAAAGTTCATGGTGGTTCGTGGCTCACAACCTGGGCACACTGTGAACCAAGAAGTGAAATGAACCACATTTTCCCCATTTGTGCCCATCCCTACAAATGATAACTGCCTAGAACCCCAGATATACTAAAACAAAACAGGCAGAACATATTTTCAGCTCACACCTTCTATTTATATGTATTTATTTATTCCCTCTACCACTCGAGTCATGATGGGCAGTGCCAGCATTTACTAGCACAACAGTATAGTAGCTTAATCACAACCACAAATACTAACGTTTTTGCATTATCAGTTACATAGACATTGCTATAAAACAAATAAGTTAACTCTGATCAAGTATGCAATTTGAGTTTGTTTTTACTGCATTCTTTTCCAGTTTGCATGTCATGACATTTTCTGCCCTGATATGGCTGACCCCCCCCACCTGATTAAAGATTGCTTGTGCTATAAAACTCAGTGAGACTTGAAAAACTAAGTCCTATCACTTCTTTCACATAGCCCAGTTCCTTGTGATACTAGAGTACAGATATGTCCCCTGCTGGCTAAGTGGACTAGTGTCAGTTATATCTAGATATCCAGGAGAATGGTACAAGGCAGACCTTGGTGAAATTAAACAGTCTTTAACCTAAAAGGGGGGAAGACTAGGTAGTGTTCTAAGAACTGGCCTGATCCTCTTACTGTTGATTTATGATATCCCAGTGTTCTCTCTTGCTGCTGGACTCCTACAGCCCAACTTGCTCCGTTCCCCCCCCTTTTTTAGTCAGGCTGATATTTTGCAGTTATATGATGTGTTTGACTGGTGTGTACATGTGAGAGAAAGAGAAGTAGGGGAGAAAGATAGGAAAGCATTATAGATGGATAACACAATTTGAGTAAGAATAAGCCTGGAATGGATTGCATGCTACAGGCAGAAATCAGGAAAGGACTGCATATGCTATTATACTGCATAAACTTCAGTTGTCTGTGTTCTTGATTGGCTCTGGAAGGCACAATATGCCTATCATAAGTATAAAGACAGAGTGGACAGTAACAGCTGAAGATTGTCTAGCCTCACTGTTGCAAAATTCACCTCAGGGAAAAAGAAAGTTCAGTCTCTGTGACAATTCATCCCTAGACTCCAGGCAGAGAAAAGTGTATCAATTACTGTCAGTGCCAATAAAAGTTTGTAATGTGCCTTTCCATAAGGAATCTAAACCTGGAATATACTCTAAATGGAAGCAAATCTCACTTGTTTCACTGGGTCCCTGAATATTTAATTAGTTTGTTAAAACATTTTAAGCCATGTTTTGACCCAACTCAGGTCTCCCAGGGGACAAAAAAACAAACAAAAACCCCACATTAAAACAAGTTAAGAACTCATACACATTCATACTAAATTTAAAAGAGCAAGAGTCCAGTAGCACCTTAAAGACTAACGAAATTTGTGGCAGGGTATGAGCTTCTGTGAGTCACTGCTTACTTCTTCAGATACAGACAGATTAACATGGCTACCCATCTTGATCTATCACCATGGGAAATACAAAATTTAAAGTAATTAAAACAAATGTAGACACATGAATGGGAAGGAGGATCAATGAGGAGATCCTTTCTCAGGTTTCCACTAGGGGTGTGCATATAGTACAGGTCGACCCAAATAAATACCCCAAAATACCTTATCAGCATTATCAAGTATTTATTTAGCTGAATCAGATTCTCTGATCTGATTTGGCTACCAATGACCTGAGCCTGAATAAAAGCCAATCTTATTCAGCTTTTATTTGAATACATTCTAATATACCAAATTCATCTGCCAGCCATTTAAACCTATCAGCTGTTCAGTTTAAATGCCTGGCAGCCATTTCAGCCTGACCGAAGGATGGGTGTGTCTGTCTGCTGTCAGCCTGAAATGTCTGACAGCCATTTGAGTGGTCCTCCATTTTGCTTCCCCCTGCTTGGAAATGGGGAAAAGCCAAACTGACCACTCAAATGGCTTCCTTTCATTTCAGGCTGACAGCGGGGCGGGTGCAGCCATCTGCTGTCAGTCTTAAATGCCAAGAAGCCATTTGAGCAGTCTGTTTTGCTTCCCCCACTCTGGAGGGGGGGGGCGAAAGGGAGGACTGAAATGGCTTCCTTCCATTTAAAAGGATCAGTGCAAGCATGTCTGCCTGTCAGTTGATCCTTTTAAATGAGAGGAAGACCATGAGGGAGAAAAACTGAGGTGTTGAATATCTTCCTCCCATTTAAAAGGATCAGCTGACAGCTGACCGGCTGCATTGATCCTTTTAAATGGGAGGAAACCTTCAAACCCCTTGGTTTAACTTCAAAGCAGGGGGGGGAACTGAATATCTGCCTCCCATTTAAAAGGATCAGCTGACAGGCAAACCTGCCAAGCTGATCCTTTTAAATGGGAGGAAGCCTTCAAACCCCTCATTTTCACTGTCCCCCATTCCAGAACAAAACTGAGGGGTTGAATGGCTTCTTGCCATATAAAAGGAGCTCTGGGTTCCCTTTGAATTGCTTTGCAAAGCCACACCAGAGGCCAGTGAACTCCAAGTAGAAATGTGAGTTTTCACCGGCAGCTCGGAGTTCAGTGGTACACTGCATGTGTCCAGACAGTCCCCATAGGGTATAATGAAGCCAAATAAATTTGACAATACCAATTGTTTCCCAAATCCCAATACAATGCCAATATTGGGATCTGGGAATATTGGTATATACCAATATTTTCCAGATTTGGTGTACCTGAACCCAAAAAAATACCAATTTTTGTGCACACCCCTAGTTTCCACCCATCCCAGCTCAGATTATGGGGGCACCTGAAGAAGGGCTTCCAAAGATGACTGTAGTGGTTGGGTAGGATAGGAGTAGGCAGTCCTTAAGGTATTCAAAACAATAATAACCTGGGGCTGGGAAACACAGGAGACTGCTATCTGAGTAATGAGGCTAGGAGATTAAATTGGATTCAAATTATTTGTATTTGCTATGAACCAATAACTAAATCTTGTAGATATGCTAATGAATTATTTTCTGTGTACTGTTACATAGCTCTATAAGTCACCTGGATCCAATAGATAACTCTCATCAACACTAAAAGTATCAAACAGATTAAAGCCATTAAATAGATTTACAGTGCAATCCTGTGGAGAGTTACTCCAGTCTAAGCCCATTCGTTTCCATTGACTAAGACTGGAGTAACTCTGTATACAATTGCACTGTTAATGACTTTGTCCTAAACCTAAAATGACAACAGTCACAAATGTGAAAAGTAATAGAACGTTTCTCTTTCCACCACCAATTTATATAATTATGTAACTGTCTCAGACTTAGGGCTGGATTGAGCCTCAGTTCTCAGCTAAAAATCTGCACAACCTCTGGTACACCTATGGTACTTTAATTTCTATCATAATTAACTTTTATAGTTGAAACTTTGGTTCTGTTTCCCAGGAGGCTTCACACCACTGCTATGTGCTGTGTGGCCTTCAGGGTATCACTGTACATGACTTTGCCTCACATGACTTTTGCTTTCTGGGAATGTTTATACTTTGCAGAAGTCAGAAGTCACTATCAAATTCTAAATAGATTAAGTATCTGAAAGCTAGCTGCCTGGGACTCCCTTAGTCTCTTTGTCAACCTTGACTCTCTGAGTTGACCTAGCTTAACCCATCTTTCCTTGACTTTCCTGACTCCACAGACAGAAAGAAAGGGGTTGACTTTGTTGTATACATCGAATTTTCATCACAGATTTGACTGACAGTTACAGTAGCTTCTATGGATGAAAAAGAGTAGTTAATGATTGATTTTAATGTTGTTCCTTGTTGTTCTGATCAACTATGCTCAGTTACGGGTCTTGGCAGAACAACCAAGGATATCCTTTATAGAATTATATGTGCACTGTTTATGTATTGGGGTTGTATTGAAATATTCTATGTTGAATATTGAAATGCTACAAAAATGTTTTCTGATTTAAAAGCATGTAATGGAATAAACTGAGTTTTGATTTAGAACTACTGTCTTTCTCTCTTTTGATGAAACTGGAAAGCCAGCTTCTCTCCCTCCCCAAAATGAACACAGTGGGAATAAGACTGCATGAAACGGTTCCTGCACCCGTCATTTCCCCAACAGTAACTTCTCCACATTTTGTTTTCCTCCGTGGTAACCTGATGTCTCCTCTATCTGGATGAACAGTGACTACAAACTCACTATAGTTCCAGTTTGGGATAAACCCCTTTCCACAAGTTAGCATGTATAACAATTATCACTTTTAATGAAATTACATAGTGGATACAACAAAATCTGCTCAGTTCTATCTACATGTTCATTGCTTCATTGAAAGATTGTCTGAACAACTACTCTGCTGGTTTTCCTGATTCCCTTTAACACATTTTGTTTGCTGTTTTTGTACTATTTCACAGCATCTGTATATAACAGACCATTTTATGCCATGTTATAGTATGTATATGCAAAAACAGGCATCAGTTTTAATGACAGTAATATTATTGGATTTTATTTGTACAACTGGGGGGGGGAAGCAACAGCAATTTCAAAACCTAGATTTTGAAATTAAAAGAGTTCATGATACTTGATAACTCTACTTGTACCCAAGATTAAACTTTGTTGTTCTTAAAGGTGTCACTGGTCTCAAACTTTAGCTGCGGTCACACACACTAAATAATCCACTTTCAATCCATATTCAGTGCACTTCCCAACTGGATTTTGCCAGTTCACACAGTAAAATCCAGTTGGAAAGCACATTGAAAGTGGATTAAAAATGGATTATTTAGTGTGTGTGACCACAGCCTTTGTTCTATGGTCACCAGTGACTAGGACTATGGCTGGAAGACTGAGGGCTAAGCACTGTTTCAGCAAAGCACACATATTTATAGCAAGAGCTGACTACTTTACTTGCAATTGGCATCTGTAAAGTATATTTCAGATAAGAACAATTATCTCTGCCAAGCCTTTTTGTCAGCTTGTGCATTCCTCAGCCACTGGTTCTGAATTGAAAATAAGGTGCTACTTTGATCCAATATGCTGCTTTGTTTTTCAGCATGGAATGAAACATTTAATACCCTGGAGGTTGGTTTCCCCCCACCCTTTCCATAAAATATTGCATATTAAAATGTGTCAAAATTTGTAACCCTGAAGCAGATGTTCAGGTATGAAACAGAAAATGTTTCCTTCCACTACATATGAAGAAAGTGATAGAACTATGGAAGCGCATACAATTAAATGTTATGCTTGTCAAAACATTTTAAGGCTAACCTTTTAAAGTATATATTGTTACTAAGTAGAATAGTTTATGCCTGTGTATTTGTGAATGTGCACATGTGCACGCACACACACGAACACACTGCCACTGTTAAGAAGAGATAGGGTTTGTTTTTCTACCGCTGACCTTAAATAGATGATTGCATTACTTAAGAACCTTACTTTTTTCATTTCTTGCATGCATTTCCATCACTCATTTTCTTCTGCAAAAACCCCTCACTTCTAAAACACTAGGGACTAAGCAGACATCACATCAGGCATTAGCTGTTCTGTGAGATTAGGTGGAATGCACTGTGTAACCTAAATGTGCTTTGTAAACCAGGTGCTGCATTTCTTATCACTGGATACCTATTAAACAGTTTAGCTGCTACTGAAAGCGTTCCCTATAACTTACAATATCAGTCAGTGGTGATAGTAAAGAGGCATAGGAAGGTGCTTTCAGCCTTGTGATAAGAGGCACGATTCTTCCATAGATTTACACCTCTTATTTTATCATTCATAACTCAGGGAGCTAGGTATAAAACATTTCCCCAGAAGGAAGAGAAGGGATGTACTATTGCTAAAACAAATAGGACCTATTTTGGTTGACAAATAACAATTGCATTTTAAAACCCTTCTGAGAGTTTTCAAGTAGGTATTTTTCTCCTGTGCTCAGTTCACATTTTTTTCTCACTTGTCTTCATCCTGCTCCTGGTGTATTGCAGCAACCCATAATCTGACCTGCCACATTACATTATCCACCAATCATAATTTGTGCATATTCCATTTGCTCTTTTTTTATATGCCCCAAACAACTATTTCATTCTCAGCATCCAGCTATTTTGTACAATGCATGCTTAGCAAAGCTCTGCTTGTGAAACTTACAAATGCAATATCAGACTTTTTAAAATAAAAAAATTAGAATATTTGTGGCAACAGAAATGTAAAGATTGTCAAGTGATCTGAGGAATGCAGTCCTACGAGTACCCCAAAGGTTCTTTAATCAAATTTCACAAAACAGAAATACATTAATAGAATCCTAGAATCATAGAGTTGGAAGGGGCCATACAGGCCATCTAGTCCAACCCCCTGCTCAGTGCAGGATTAGCCAAGAGCATCCCTGACAAGTTTTTGTCCAACAGCTGCTAAAAGACTGCCAGTGAAGGGTAGCTCACCATCTCTCTAGACAGCTGATTCCACTGTTGCACAATTCTTATTGTAAAAAACGTTTTTCCTAATATTCAGCTGGTACCTTCCTGACCTCAATTTAAACCCATTATTGCGAGTCCTGTCCTCTGCTGTCAATATGAACAGCTCCCTGCTATATCACATTTGTTATGTGACCTTTGAGGGACTATAACCAGGGTGTGAACAGCGGGTGTATCTGGAGCACCATTTTGGCCATCAGCCTCATCCTAACAGTCTCTGCTCTGAAGTTTTTTAGGATTGTAAATAAATCCTACACCAGCATATCTTGAGATACACCAGTGGCAAGCCTGGCTGGGACTGCATTGACACCATTTATGGTTACCTGGGAGAGAATTGGGTGGTGACATGTCATTACTTATTTGGATTCCAAAGCACCTCTGGCCACAGGAATGGCCCTGCTGCCAATGCAACATCAGATCACCAAATATCCTGGAAAATCGGAAAAAAACATTGCATATAGGCCCATGTAGGGGAGGAGAGTCATGTTACATGCACTTACATCAAACAGGGGTGGCTTTGGTGATAGGAACCCCACATAAAGAGCACTAAGCACAACAAAAGGGCAATGAGAATAAACAGCCAAGGGAGAGATCAAAAATTGTTGTTGCATGTCTAACACTGTTCAGCTCAGAACCCTTACATCATGTGCTCAGCCCAGAATCCTTACATATGATCCAGCTTAGGAAAGAGACACTGAATGGGAGACCCTGCTCAGACTATGTAAATACAACTCACTGAAAACAGGCAAGCAAGAGAGGGCCCCTGCCCAACATGGGGACTGCTGCAACTGGTTTCTCTAGCTCCCCTGTACTCTATTGCCTCAAAGTACCCCATCCCACAACAGTCGCTAACAGTATTCATGAGCTCTGCTGAAAAGGATGGGGCCTGGCATATATGCTGGTACGCCACTATCATGCTGTCAGCGAGATGCCATGCTGGTGTAAACCCTTCCTTGCAAGTGGGAGACACAGAGGGCGATTTCTCACTAGAGCTGCCTCACAGCACAGCGCCGTTTGCCCCAACACAAACATGTCAATTTCACACCCGAGGCTGTGGGGCTGCATTTGACTCAGGGCTTCGCCCAATTTCCTCCGCAGTTTCATGATCCTCAAAAACCAGGATCATGAAACTGCGGAGGAAATCGGGTGAAGCCCCGAGTCAAAATGCAGCCCCAGAGTTTCGGGTGTGAAATTGACATGTTTGTGTCGAGGCAAACGGCGCTGTGCTGCAAGGCAGCTCTAGTGAGAAATCGCCCAGAGACTGCTGCTTTAATCTGAGATTACTAACAGTGACTCCGCTGTGATCTAGTTTCTGCTGGCCATGATGCCTAGTGTCATGCAGGATTAGAGTCCCTTGGAGCACCCCCAGTGGACTGCACAGAGACATTGTTCCAGGGCAACTCCCCACAATGGGCAGGTGACTGTTGTCCCAGTAGTTATGCCATATTCCTCCATAGGAGTAGCCCACCCTGTGCAATCACCCAAGATAAGGAGGCATACAGACCCTGCTACAGCACCATGTGCAGACTTTTGGAGCCCACTTGCTCTTTGCTGTTACTGGAGAACATTACTTATTACTGTGTCTCTGAACTGTTCACAGGCAGCCATCCAACAGTGATGAAGTTAGAAGATATGTGAAATTACAGTGTTTAAAGCTGTGGAGGGAGAAAAACCTCAAGAAGAAAGTAGATAGAGTAATAATCTTTCCAAGCGCATAGTAAAGAAATATCAATGTTCAGATGATTGTGATTTGTCAGAACAATGGGTTTGGACTGCCTGTAATAATTAAAGAAAACGTGTTTAATGTAATGATTTCCTTTCATTTTATGAAACCTGTAACTGTTACTTGTGCTTGGAAAATAACAATAAATAGGGGGAAAAAATAAAAAACACCCAGGGATGAAGTTAGGAAAGACACATTTCTAGCACCAATGCTCTGCTGGGGCTATAACGTGACCAACAGCTGCAGTGATCAGTATGCATCTAGCTGCTCTGCTTAAGGTTGCCAGCTTTCTCATTCCAGCCTCTCTATTGCAGCCTTACAAGCTGCTTAACTGATAGTTATGTTTGACCAGCATAGTTGTCTTCCTTGGCAGTGATTACGGTTGCCAGCTCTGGGTTGGGAAATACCTGGAGATTTTGAGGGTGGAGCTTGAGAAGAGTGAGGTTAGGGGAGGGGAGGGACTTCAGTGGGGTAGAATGCCCTAGAGTCCATCTTCCAAAATGGCCATTTTCTCCAGGTGAACTGATCTATGTAACCTCAAGAGATCTCCAGCCACAAGCTGGAAGTTGGCAACCCTAGCTGTGAGACAGTTCTCTGTGACTCTGTAGTTTGTCAGTGCAGCTTGCAAACGCATAGAAGCCTTGCTGACAAGAGAGCTGGCAGCCCCTTTCTGAGTTCCTGAGGCTGTGCAATGAATATGTGGTGTGCTCTGCAGCTGTGTGTCTGATTTGAGCCTGACATGAGACTCAGGTCCCACACCCTATTTGGTCCATTAATTCACTGATAGATTTTTTGTAAAAAAACAAACAAAAAACAACCACCCTAAATTGTGGAATTCTTCAAAATATAACATTGAATGACTACTCCCATACACCTGGTTTTAAAAAATGTAGTTTGTTTGACATTTCTTTTTCACCTTTATGAGAATGAACAAAAAGGTCCTTCAAAATAATATCTTAAGGGTGCTCTCCAAATGTGAATCCAGTTTTACTGCAGATGGCATAGCCAGACACAAAATAAGACATTTTAAATACCCTATCATGCATGTTAAATAACTCATAAGGACTTTTATCACTGAAATTCATAAACATTTAATATGCTGAAATTAAAATCATTGCTAAAAAGCAGACCCATGCTTGGCAGTGTGTCAGATGTGGGAGAGAGAAAAAATAAGTAGTTGTGCCATGCAGCAAGATGACAAGCTTGGAAGAGACAGCTGAACAGCTAGAGATAACATGGAATTGATTCTATAAGTGAAATGTATTATTCAGCAACATTTGCAAATTCACCATGTCTAACCATCTGGAGATTCATGCATGCAGATGATCAAATAGAAGTCCCAATTAATGAAGACAAGATAAGATGGAAATATAAAAACTGTACAAAGAAGGAGTGCCCAGCCAGGTGAAGACTCCAAACCTCACCCCACCCCTGGCCACTTCTGCAGGCTCCAAACCTGCCACATCACCGGGGAAGAGAGAGCCCCAGAACTGCTTTGGCTACAAAAAGGAGGATATATTCACAGAAATTGCCGCACAGAGTGCAAATAGGTATCAATGCAACCAGCAGCTGTAAAGAGCAACCTTCTCTATTCCCAAGAAGGAAGCAGGCTAGGGGGGGAAAGGGATTTTCATCCTCAGCTTGGGTTGTGGCAGAAGAAAAGCTGCTGTTCGTGGAAAGGGTCATGTTCACAGAGCTCTCCTCAATCTATCACAGTCTGATCTGCCCTGACCGAATTCTCCCAATTTGTCTTGATGCAACCTTTTGTGTGCACGGTCTGCAAACTACCAAAGGCCAGAGTACACATTGAATATCTCAGCTGGAAGGGATTGTGGGAACTTGTTGTGCATCAAAAGTACCCAGCAGAGTTCTTTCTAGAATGCAATTTGTTGAGGAGGTGCTATGATGTTATTGCAGCCACCTGGAGCCAGGGAGCAGCAGCTGAGCACGGGCACCATATCCTGCACTGGAGCACTCAGCTGACCCGCCTTGCATGAAAGAGGAGTGTCAAGATCGGTGCTTGTGTTGATTCTTAGCTCCCTGCATGCTCTTACAAAGTTGGAGCTGTCTGACCGGAGGAGCTTGACAGGACCACGTATGGCGAGGAATCTCCTAAGGGCATTTATGAAGGTGGAGGTATCCATGGACTCGATTACCTTGATATGAACAGCTCTAATACTCAGGCACATGAAGAGCACAGCCCAATGCTTGTTGTTTGCCTTCCTTCCTCTTGTTTTGCATGTCACCATGCTCCAGGGTCCAAACACATCGAGACCTACATTGGTAAAGGGGGGCTCTGTACTGAGACGGTCCGGTGGTAGATCGGCCATCTTCTGCTGCTGATAGAGCCCCTTGAGCTTATGACACTGTATACATCTCCGAAGTATGGCGGCAATGTATCTCTTTGATCCAATGATCCACAGGCCTGCTTCCCTGATGGCTCCTTCTGTGAGATGCCGTCCTTGGTGCCAGATCCGTTCGTGGTAGTGTTGCACCAGCAAGAGGGTGATGTGCTGCCAAGATGGGAGGATGACTGGATTAATCATTGCCGGTACCACATCAGCTGCATTCAGGCGTCCCCCTACTCGAAGTATCGCATCATCATCGAGGAAGGGGTTCAACTTCAAGAGGGAACTGGTCTTTGGTATTGCTCTCTCCCTTTTGAGACACTCGAGCTCCTGTGAATAAGACTCGCATTGCACACTGCGTAGGATTAGCTTCTCTGCCCAACGTTGCTCATCTAGCTGGGTCATCTCAGCTTTCTGGTGATACAAATAGTGCATGATACGTGTTATTCCTTGGACAAGCGGTGTCCAACGGGAGAAGCGCTTGAAGTGTTGTACCTCTAACAGGTGACATCTTGTCTCCAATCTTGTTGCCATGCAAATGATTTGAGGCCATACCTCTGCATCTTCATCTGGGTCCAGGAGCTCGTGATGCTCTTCATGGAACAGTTTGGAACAAAGATCCATCTGGCTGGAGAAGGAGCTCAGGGCCTTTTAGCCAGGTTGACTGAGCTAGTCAAGAAGCCAGGATAGAATGCGTTGCATGGTCCACAGGATTTTGATCCATGGGGACATATCTCCACTGCCCAGGACGTGAGGACTGCCTGATACATTCCACTCTGTTGCTCACATACACGTAGAATCACCAGCTCTGATTGTGTATGTAGCCTAACACTACTTTGCTGTCCGTGTAGAAAGTTGTGGCTTCAAACTGGACTTCCATTTCTCTCTGTATTTTGTCTGCCAGCTCTACGGCTAACACAGCACCACACAGTTCCAACCTTGGAATAGTGTGTCCTTGTCATGGTGCTAGCTTAGCCTTTCCCATGACAAAGCCCACATGGACACGACTCTCCCTGCCGTTGACCCTGAGATATGCTACTGCTGCTATCGCCTTGGTCGATGCATCTGAGAAGATGTGCAATTCTCTGCAGGAGGCGGCAGCTGGCAAGATTGGAACATAGGTACGGGATAGGTGCATGCCCTGCAGACTGTCAAGGGAGTTCCTCCATGCTTCCCAGTCCTTTCTCTGGTCCGTGGAAAGAGGTTCGTCCCAGTCTTTGCTTCCCTGAGACATTGTGCGCAGTAGGTGTTTCCCTTGGATCACCGGGGCCGCGAACCCCAAAAGATCGAACAGGCTGTTCACCATTGACAGAACACCTCGTCTGGTAAGCTGTTTTCCGGAAGCTGGCACTTGAAAGGTGAAGGTGTCCCTCTTTAGATCCCAACTTAGACCAAGGCTGCGTTCGATGATGGGGTGTCAGGAGTGTTGCCGCCCAGGTATAGGTCCCTCAGACCTTTGGCATGATCTTCTGGGTCAAATGCTGCCAACACTTGCATACTGTTGGATGCAATTTTATGCAACTTAAGGTTTTCTGTGGCCAACATCCTCTGTGTCCTTTTTAGCAAGTCTACGGCTTCCTCTTGAGTGGGTACAGACTTCAGTCCATCATCGACATAGAAGTCTCGTTCCACAAACCATCCAGCGTCCAGGCCATACCTCTCTTCTCCTGTATGAGCGGTTTGGTGCAACCCATAGTTGGCAGTCACGGGAGATGGGCCATTTCCAAATGTGTGGGGGGTTAAGGGCTGTGTTGCTTTGAGTAAGGCAGAGAAGAAGGGAAAGGAGGAACCCCAAGCCAGCCAAAGGCAGAGTCCCATCACTGTTCCCAACACTTTGCAGACCCACCCAATCAGCAGGTGGAGGAACAGATGGAGAAGGAAGGTTGGTCACATTCCAAGGAGTAGGGGAAAGGGTGCTGCTATCCTGGAGCATCAGGATTCTTCCCTGGATTTTGCAAGACAACACAGGGGAGACTCCAGCTTGCAAGACTCCTGGAGAGAGGCAAAGGTGAACCCACCAGCACTGTCCAAAGAACTGCCCTCCCAATTTGTGGTAAGGAAGGGTTGTTGTATTGAAAGGTTGTTTCCTGTGGCACCAGCCATCCTGGCAGGCTAGATGCCAGCTAGTTATGCCAATAGCATACAGACAAAAAAAAAATCACTTTTAAATTTATTTTTATGTTTTAATCATCCCAAACAGAAAGAAATAATAATAAAAATTAAAACCATTGTGGCAGGTCTACAGATCAGCATCTATAAAAGGTTTCCAAATATCTATAAATATGTCCATGAGCAATTATCATCTATATACCATACATTCAAATGCTGATAAAGTTGAAAGGTCTTCAGTCTAATGGATTACTGGAGGTGGGCATTTACCTTTCCAGTACAGTAATAGAAGTTTTTTAGCAACAGTAAGGGCACAGAGGTCCAGTTTTGTAGACCATCAGTTAGTTTACAGGAGACAGGCAGACCATTTAAAAGTACATAAGTATCCTCAAAGATCAATTAACATTCTCATACAAAATCAATAAGAGTAATTACGTCCTCCCAAAAACACTGAATAACAAGACAAGCCCAAGGCATATCTTGCAAATTACAGTGTTACCAATTAGACCCCTTACTAGTCCTTTACTAAAAATTCACTGTGGTGTCCAGCATATCCTGAACAAACTTTTTTCTGAATAAGACACAGCTTAAGGTCTGCCCTGACCGAAACAACAGGTACAAAAGACAGAGCTGTATCCCATTTCTTTGGTAGAACAGGTGATCTGGCTCCCTATTCCGTTCATTCCCAAGACTTTGCACATCATATTTACGAACTGACATCAAATATTTATAGACAGGTATTGTAGGTTTCCTTTTCTGTATTGATTCAATGAGAGTTTCTAAGAGCAAGGGAGATTCTGAAACAGATGTTGCAGCTGTAAATATTACCATTCAGCAGAGGTTGACAAATATATCTAGCCCTCAGCTGCGAAAAGAACAAAAACTTGTTGTCATAGTCTATTCATTAGTCCAAAGTAAGAATTCCCCCATCTGTCCAAACCTTCCATAAAAATAGATTTCTTCCCCGTTTTTAAATCTGGATTGGCCCATAGTACTAATTTAGCATGTGACATTGTGCACCATAACTCTCTAACTGCAGAAAATGCCAGAGGAACAAGACCTATTTTAGCATGAATAAACCCTAATACATTCCATTTAAATAGGGATGCCAGATAAGAAGCCTCCAAAATAGCCCAAGACGGATAGTCTGAGAGGAGAAAGCCCAGCAATTAGTACAAGTTAACCGGAGCACAATGGAAGACAGGAGGGTCTGGCGTGATGTGGTCCATGGGGTCGCGAAGAGTCAGACTCGACTGTGCAACTGAACAACAACAAAAAACAGAAATGTGCCATGATATAAACTAAGATCAGGAAAACCAATTCCTCCTTCATTAAATAGGAGTTGCATCCTCTTTAAAGTAATCCAAGTCTATGAGTGGGCATTTGGTGGTTCAAAAAACTAAGGACTTAAAACGCAGCAGCTGGTTATACATATAATAAATCCCCTAAAGTAGCTTGGTGTTTTGAGTTGCTCCGTAGCAGAAAATGCAGGGGGCCATTCTAAAAAGGGAATGCCAAAGTAACACTACAACTTAGCCTCATATATTTTGTTTTCTTTGTTTTGTAATGCCTTGTAGTGTTTTAATGTAATTTTCCACTGTCCTTGTGCTCTTGTGGCTTGAGATTGTATTTTGATAAATAAGTATCTTTTCCTTTTAATGATCTCTGGCTGTGATCAAACAATTGCATAGACAAGAAACTCCTGACTGGGCTACAAACAGCTGGCTAGGAAGAAGGGTGTCTTTGAGGTAGTACACATGGAAGAATGCACAGAGCCCATATCTGTCCCTCAAGCAGGCCTGTAGCTACAGTGAGGCATCTTGGGGCCTGGCCCCCTGACTTCCTGCCAAGGCCCCTGACTTCCCATCCACCAAGGTGCTCCCTTGGGGGGGAGTGCAGCAGGGGTGTGTGTGGGGTGCCCCCTGACTTATTTAAAGGCCCCCGAAATAAAAATATCCTGGCTACGGGCCTGCCCTCAAGCCATGGGAAGAATAAGGAAATGGCAGATCTTGAGCGGTGGTGGCTATTAAAGAAGAATGCAGGGAGAAGGAGGGTTGAAAGAAAACCATAGACTTCTCTAATGCACACAAATTCCCCTCCTCTTTTTGGGCAAAGACCGAGAGAAGGAAGGGGAGGAGCGGAATTCTTTTACAAAAATAAGATGAGTGAGATGAGGTAAGATGAAATTTCAGAATTTTCAGCTATTTTTTATTACCAGAGGTCAACTTAAAGAAAATATAATCAAATTAATTAATCTATTGATAAGAATTTTTTTAAAGCTCTTCATAGCAATTACATTCCTCAGTTCAAGATGTTTCCTGGCTGCAATATAAACATAAGGAACCAGATATTATTTCTTTTTCTTTTTTTTCCGGAAAAGATTTTCTTCGAAGACAAATTGCATATACTTCTCTGTAGACTTTCTCCGTTCTCAGAAGACTACTACACTATCCTAGATGCTGATCTGTTCCCACAACCAGCTCCTCAGAGATTTCCTTCTTCTGTCAAGGCCACACACTGATTTCCATTAAAAAGTGTGTCCTTGGAATCAGAATTTCCCTGTTGGCTTTCTACACTGAAGTTGACATAAAAGTTTCACAGCAACTTCTCAGCTATTCTGCTGTCAGTTTAATTACCCATCTTGAGCACTGTTCCTTGTGGATTTATTCTGCTTTTAAAGCATCATATTGTTTAGTGAAAGATATGTGTGTGGAGGGCAGAGAATGGGCTTGTTTCAAATGGGAGTATTCTTCTGCAGATCTGGGGAAACCCCTTGGTCAGCAAGACAATATAAAACCTAAAAAATGGAGGGGGTAAATCCCCCCCCAAGAGCGGGATGTTCTCTGCACCCGCACAGACAACATAAAAGAGACTCCCCAGGGCCAGAAGAGGCAGGAGGAGGAAGGAACTATCACAGAATTAGCCAGGCCGATAGGCAGAGGGGAAGAGGGGATGGAGCTATTGCTACATGAGCCAGGTAAGCAGGAACCTGACCAGGTGGGCTGGGGAGCTGGAATCAATGAAGTCACCTCTACCTGCTGTTATGAGTAAGGTAGCCATTAACTGCAGTTCCACAGGCAGGTTTTGAATAGGCAGCCCAGTGAGGGAAAATGGGACCCTCCCCCCGTGAGTCTCATGGGTCTCCCACTTGTAACTGTCTAACCCCCTTATTTTATACTTACCCTTGGGCAAAGTATCTGGACTAGGGGTGTGCAATTTCCCCCCCAGTTTTTCCACAGTTCGGGTTTTCGGATCCAGGATTTTAAGGAAATCCTGAATATTTTTGGGTCCAATAGATTTGAGAAGAAGGAAAAAAGCAGAAAGAAATTGCACATCAGAAGCTATGCCAGTGGGGAGCAGACTGCTCCCCATGGGCTCAGCTGATCCTGGGCTGACCTCTCATGCAGCCCAGTTTAAACCAGGCTACAAGAGAAGCCCCTCTGCCCCTACTGATCCTCAGCTGCCTTTTCTTGCAGCTCGATATAAACCGAGCTGCAAGAGGAGCCACCCCCAGCTGAGGAGGCACGGAGCTCTCAGCTCCCACTGCCCCAGCTGATCCGCCCTTGCAGCTCAGTTTGCTATCTCCCTTGTCTAAGATGGCAGCCCTGTGATTCCTCCATTGGGCCTGGAGGTATAGCTTATGCTTAAATGCATCCCACACAGCTGGTGGTGAAGTAGCCTGTGGGTGGGAAACATTCTGCAACTTTAGCATGTTTAAACAGAAAAGACCCATGTGACATAAAGAAAACTAAACATCCACAGAGTATGTACTGTAGTGTGAAAGATTAACAGTGGTGGCACTGTTTATTCAGCATGTGTACTCAGAGTTTTACCCACGTCTACTCGGGACTCTCAGGAAAGATTGCATTGCTGCTCTCATGAAAGAAGTGTCTGAGCATTCTCATACATCTTATCCATGTTGGTATATTTCATTTCTCCCTCTTTTTCAACTGTCAACATGTATATAACATTTTAAACTGAACAATTTAATATAGAGATTGATGCATGCAAAAGTGAAGTAATTACAGAAAAGATCTGGGCAAAAGGTAAGGCAAACCACTGGTTGCCCACGCAAAGTGTGAATGGCAGTGAGAAGAAAAGCTTTCTGTGTTCTTTGTATAGAAAAAATTCCTTTTGCTTTATTTTATACAAGAACATTCTAAAGATCTCCTGTCTGTTCAAAAGAAAGCCTAATGAATAGACTATGTGAGGCGATTTGTGATGGTACAGATCCTTTGGTAATTTTTTCAAGTATGCTGCCAAGCAGAGTTTCGTTTCAGAATATGCTTTGGTGGCTTCCTCTTTTGAAGCTTGTGGAAACCTTTCTATTTTGATATTTTTAGTTATATAGATTAGACCATTTGCTGACAGATTCTATTGTTAGTTGTACAGTAATAATAGCATTTGGCAGTTAGGTTGTACAATAAAGTTTCGAGGCTTTGCAGAAAACATCACTTAATTAAGTCTCACAGAAGCCTGGTAAATGTTTATAGCTACGTTTTTGTTTAGAAAAAGTGACTAGCTTGAGGCTATGCAATAATTCAGTAGCAAGCAAAGAGAAGAAGTCCAGTACCATTGGTTGCTGGTCTTGTATTTAGATCACAGCGACGTGTGAATATATTCTGCAAATTACTGAATCTAGGCATTTCTAGGAGCACAATCCCAGGTCCCATATAAATCAATGGGAGATTTTTTTAATCTGATAGCAATAGTTGTTTGGTGTTTGGTATATGCCTTATCTAGCTCTTACACTTTTATTCCACCTTCCCTCCAAGAAGCTCACTGTGAGTTAATCCTCCCTCCTATTGTCCTCACACTAGCCTTGTGAAACTGACTAGGCTGTACCAATTCATCACAGTCCTAGTCAGTCTCTAACCACTACCCTATACTTATTCAGCCTTAGAGTTTGGGCTATTGTAGCATCTGGACATACTACATCTGGAAAAGGAGGCACACTGCCAAGGTGATCATTGTGACTGGGGTACCGAGATGTGACACTTCATAAGAGAAACTGAATCTATGGTATTATTTCAGAGATAAATGATGAGCTTGGAAACTGGTTAAGAGTGATGTTGAAGAGGGAGAAGAACTTGCAGTGGGGACTGGAGACCTACGTATGTTTCTTTGTTTATAATATTTCTATGCTGCCTCTTCAGAGTCCTGCTCGAGATTGCTTACAATTTAAAAAACGCCATATAAAACATAGGCTGCTAAAAACACAAGCCATTAAATATTATCTTTATAAAATCTATCCATAAAACTGAGCAGGCCATTAACTCCTTAATTAAAAGCCTGTGTTAAAAGATGCATTTTAGCTGGATGTCTAAACAAAAGTAAAGTAGGTACCAGGAAAGCCTCAAGGGTGAGGGCATTCCAAAGATGAGGTGCCACCACAGAAGATGCCCTGTCTCTAGTTACCACCCAGCTCACCTCCGAAGTCAGAACACAGACTTGAAAGGTATGGGAGGAGATGGTCCTTCAGGTACCTTGGCCCCAAGCCATTTAGGACCATGTTCCCTATGGTCTTACATTAGTAACCATTAGTAAAAGAAAGGATGATGCTAAACACCTGTATTTCTTGACTGAGACAACCTACCTAGCTAATAGGCCTCAACTAGGATCTTGTTGCAGAAAATATCTTCCATATTTGACCCAAGTGACAGGCAATTCTTGCTGAGTCCTCTAAGAATTGTCCTTAAAGCCACAGTAGCATATTCAGCAGCAACTGTGACCTCTCCACCTCCAGTGCTAACCTAGGCAGTTGAGCATCAAGAAACTCTAGTTTTGTAGGGCTAGATTAGCACATGGCTAAATATCCAGGACCATCACAATTACTCTTGTTATTACTGGCCAAAGAACTTGTAGTTCCTGATAAAACTTACTTCTGTTGTGAGAAGAGCAGAGTAGCAGGCTTTCTTCCTCTTGTACAGGAACCTTACCAAGGACACTGATCAGTCACACAAATGCACTTGATTCAAGACTGTTGGACCATGGGGAATTAACTATTCAGTATTTCTGAGGTTTACCACTGCCAGGGTCCAGCTGAATGTTCCATTATTGGACAGGGTTGCACTCTCATCAGCACAGCACAACTATGGTTTGAACAACCTACATGTCAAACTCCTTTATTGACAGCAGGTATGTAATTAAAAAAAAACACACCCCTGAGAATGAAACTTCAGAGTTTGCAAAGAAAAGCATCCAATTTTTGGACTTCTTTCTACCTGTCACTCAATCATATTATTTGATTGATCTTCTCATATAAATAGGGATTGAATCTCTAATGACAGATTAAAAGAATATTGCTTCCAAAGAACCCATAATCCTACTCAATATTTTATAAAACCTTGATGTAAGTAATAAATTTGTTTGTCTTCCTTTCATAAGTGAAGATTTGTAAGGCTATAATGGCACCGACTTTTTTCTTGCATAGATGGCAATTGCTTTTCATGTATTTAAATAATTATGTTATCAATCTCCTAAATTATTTGAAAGCATAAAAACATACCACAGTTTGTCAAGGAACTCCTACTCTGATACTCATTTTTAACCCCCTTTTTAATATCTTTTTGTGTTACATATAAGAGGTTTCTATTGAAACTTTCTTGGATCTGATGCTGCTTTCAGGAGCAGCAGAGGATATGTGGGTCTAATCTTGCACAACAGATAATTATTTCAGTTTCTAAAAAGAATTCAAAATATTCTCCCAAATATTCTGGTATGTACTTAGACCTAGGGATGGGCATGAACCAAGAAAATGCAATTCATGGCCAAACCACAAACCCAACCATGAAGCTAACTGAACCGAGAGGTTTGTTAATGAACAGAACCAGTTCATGGGTTGTGGCTCTGCAAACTCCATTGAAAGGGACTGTAGTCCTTTTAAACAGGGTTTGTAAAAAGCCTGAAAAACAGCTGAGCGACAGGGAGCACCTTCCACCACTGAGCTGGTTTTTGGGGGTTTTTTTGTTTGTTTGTTTTGCTGTCTTCTGCAGTCGGTTTACACTTTCAGGTTTGTAGAAAGCCCAAAACAGCTAAGTGGCTGGAAGTGCATGTTTTTGCAGTTTTTGCCAGGAACAGAAAGCAGGGGTTTAAAGGGACTTAGATTCCCTTTAAATCCCTGCTTTCTGCTCTGTCCATGAACTGCTACAAACTGCTTTCAAAGTTAATGAAAGTTCATGAAGTTAGACCTGTCATAAACTTCAGTTTGCAAGCCACAAACAGGGCAAAATTCACGATGAATTTTGCTTCATGGTTCGGTTAGTTCCCATCCCTAATTCATTCCAGCTATGGCCGGCCCATGGATAACTTTAACAGGAAAAACTGAGTTCTAGAGGACAGCCATGTTGGTCTGCAGTAGAACAGCTAGATTCAAGTACAGTGGCACATTAGAGACTAATCAAAGCTCCCTTCATCAGAGATCTCCTTTCTGATGAAGGTATCTGGCAAAGGGAGCTTCAAATCTCAGAAGCTGATACTACAACATGCTGTATTGAAGGTTCTAATGCTAATTTATATCTGTTAAGATAAGCGTGATATTTAGATCTATATTTGTATTTATCTTTTGCTGTACTTCGTTGATTGCACTCCGTTCTATTGTTAGTTTGTAATATTGCTATATTGTTCAATAAAAATATAAAGTTAAAAAAAGCTGATACTACAAAAATCTTGTTGGTCTCAAAGGTGCTACTGGACTTGAATCTAGAAGAACTGACTATGTAAGAGGTTCTCCCCAATTAGAGTTAATATGAAAAGTTACATCATAGAGTTCATAGAGTGCAATGACCCAAAATGTGATCAGAACTCTTAAAACAAAACTGTGGGTTTCATTATGGACTCATTCTCACTGAGGTTATAAACCTGTTCCTTGGTGATACCAGTTTGGATGTTAGTGAATGCAGATGACTGAATCTTCTCCCACACAAAGGAATTCTTGCATATGAAAAGCTAGATGTCAAGGAGAAGTGTTTATCCTTGAGGTTATTAGCACCATATTTTCACTGGGAGCCTACTAGCCACACATCTGAACAAGCAAGATAATAGCAAACAGGGAACCTGCAAGGACATGGTAGCAAAAATCTCACTTTCTCTTCTTCTATTTCTTCTTTCCCTTTCCTGAAAGCCCCAATAGCCTCTCTCCTTTTCCTACTTCCTTCTTTCCTTCCTATCCACCAACCAAACTATATTTTATCTGCCCCCATCTTCAGTTATATATATTATTTCCTTTATACCCCACCTTTATTCTCAATGGGGACCAAAAACGTCATTCTCTTCTCCTCTATTCTATCCTCACAACAACTTTCTGAGGTAGGTTAGTCTTAGAGTGTGTAACTGGCCCAAAGTCACTGATGCTGCAGTCACATGCAATATAGTGGCATTACCTGAGTAGAATAAATGAGCCCTTCCAGATGAAGACATCTGCCTTTTGTGACGCAGTCATCAGCAGCCTGTGCTGTTCCGCAGTGGAAGCAAAATAAACAGATACTGGCTGAAGTCCGATATTAACGGATTGTCCATGGTTCCCTCTGGGTTTTCCAACATCTGAACTCTCCTGCAGCAAAAGGAACCCAGAAGGGATGTCTGAACTTGTAGATCCATTTCTGCTACTGGTTTTGTTTTTGTTTTAGTTGCTGTCTATAGGCACATATACACATCCATCTGCCTACATTTAAATAAAACCCACCCTTACACCTCATCCTATGGTTGAAGTGCAACACTAATGTGGATGCTCCCCCATGGGCCAGTTGCACAGTTAACCCACCACAGGCTGTGCAGTCTGGATGAAATGCTCCACTACACTTTAAACTGGTAAAATCTGAGGTGCCACCATACCGCAACAAGCCACCAGTGCGACCACAGCCTGAAGGAGCTTTCATGGCAGAGTGGAGATTCAAACCGGCTTCTCATAGATTCTAACCTGAAACTTTAACCACAAACCACACTGTCTTTTGTGGGGTGACTGCTTTTCAACAGTTGCAATTAGCCAGTTCTGTGTGAGTCATATAGATTGGGTGGTAGCAAGTCACCCAGTGGTCGCTGGCAGGCCCAGTCATCCTTCAGTGGACAAAACAGCCTGGTAAAGGGCCTTCCCCCTACTGTTTACTGACAGAAGCCAAAGCTTCAACTGGCTGTACTGTTGTGATTGCCTAGCAACAGCCACATATTATTTTTAAGGGTTTTAACCTTCAATGTATTTTAGTTAGATTTCAGATTTTTCTGCAATCCTGGGGCTTTTATCAGATTTATAGAAATATCTGTCTTGTCTTTCATTGTTCCACTGTCTAGATTTAAGTATCCACATATTTGACTATGTTGAGAATTATGCCCAATTAAATTCCGTTTCATTTCCAACACATGTTGTAAATGTTTGTAAATGTTTCATTTTTGTGGCCTTCACCCAGCAGTAGCCACCTTTCTTAGAATGTTATGCTAAAGACACATTGTAACTATCCTTTAACAAGTGCTTGCTTAACTCTAATAAGTAACTTTGGCCACTGTTCATTTCCAACACATGTTGTAAATGTTTCATTTTTGTGGCCTTTACCCAGCAGTAGCCACCTTTCCTAGAATGTTATGCTAAAGACACATTGTAGCTATCCTTTAACAAGTGTTTGCTTAACTCTAATATATAACTTTGGCCACGGTTTGGAACTAGATTACACAAAGGGTCAAATGTGTACTCATAAGCCATTAAAGGATTTGCCTTTCAAAAGTGTTTTGCATGGAGTGCGTGCATAATTGGTTTCAGGAAAGTCCTAGCTAAAATATGGGCTGAAATAGAGAAAGAACATTCACAATGGGCAAATTAAATGCATTGCTGAAAAGGAAATATATACCACAAAAATAACAAAAAGTCTCACTGTTATTTTTGTAATATGAAAACTGTGTTATTATTTGAAAACAGCGGAATATGTAAAGTCCTTCAATGAGTGGAAAACTTTTTGTTTCACATTTCTTAAAGTACAATTCACTATAGTTTTTGCCACCCACCTCCCTTCCTGTTAAATAAAACATTAATGCCTTATACTGAGTCAGATTGCTGGCCCACCTTGCCCAGTATCAGCTTCTCTGACTAGCAGCAGTTCTCAGGTGGGGATTTTTTCCAAGCTTCTGTTCTCTAGAGATGTCAGTAATTGAACCTTGTGTATGCAAAGCAAGTTCTCTAATATCAGAACTCGTATTTTCATCAGACATGAGGAGGAGGTCTGCTTCAAGTGGAAGATTTTGGGCAACATTATTAAAAGGCAAGGAATTATGAATTATAGTTTAATATTATATTTTTACTATTTAGGTACCAATAGGTCTTTGACCATTTCTTTCTCTCATTAAGCAACATGTCCTCTCTATGAGACATGCATATATGACTACGCACAGTTTCCCAAACTTAAAGTGCTATGGAATTGTATATAGAACAGGGCACATCTATAGATTTCAACCATAATACTGCTTCTTCATTGGCCCATCTAATTTGCTGTTGGCTTTAAGATGCCTGTGATATAGACACAATGCAACATCACCTATACAAACCCAACTTGATTGGAGTACATAGCCTTCATACAAACTATTTAGATCCTTTATCTTATCATGTTCACATGCTTCATGTTTTCTGTTAGGGATTGTGCTGCACAGCTCAGTTCTTCCTAACATTTTTTCACCTCATACCTCACAATGTAGTAGAGAAATGAAATTCAAGTCTGGCTTCTTTTTCATATCTAAGAGCAGCCAGGGAATTTTTTTTTAAATTTGATGCTCGAGATTATTGTGCTCAGTGAACCACAGCTCTATTTTCTGAACTTCTTCAGTAAGGTTTATATCAAGATCAAATATATTAGCTGAAGAATTATATCACACCACCAAAAGGGGAGTGGAAAGACAAATAAATGTTCCACTGGATTCCAAATATAATCTATCTGGTTTGGGGGCCAAAACAACATATCAATGAAAAAGTCAGAGACAGAAAATAAAGTATATTATAAACACTATGATATGGTCATGAACTGTGGACATAAAGATGGTCATATCAGTGTTATAAATTTTAATTGTTTTGTAATAGCAGGGAACAAGAATGACTGGGAGCTGGCTAGAGAAGAAAGCTTTTCTTTTAAAAATGCTTCCAGATCTTACCCTTCTCTCAGCCATTCTTTTCCCTCTTCCCTCCTCATCCGTGTAACTGGAAGGACTCAGATATCTTCAGGAAGCACTACCACATCTCTAGCAATCAGGATTGGAGGGAGCAACGGAGCAAGAGATGGTGGCCAAATGGCAGGCAGGAAGGGGAAAATATGTTCAAAGAGTCCAGAGACCACTGGGGCAATAATGCCACTCAGGGCCATAACCAGCAGTGGGGCTTTAGGGGATGAGTCCCCTAGCAGATTTCCAAAGCCCCCTACTGCAATCTCCCCAATCTCCCCCTTTCTCTTGGAAACTATACATTTCTTAATTTTAATTAGATTCAGCCGCACGGCACTGGGCCAGCTCGGCATGAGTTGTTCGTTCCTGGCTTCCTTCCTCTTTCCTTCCTCCTTTGATTGGCCAGTGGAGCCTGTAAAGTGCAGCCACACAGCCAATCAAAGGAGAAAGTTAATGCTTTCTGGACCCAGGGAATTTACAGCAAGTTGGCATGCACAAGGGAGGAGGGTGCCTGGGCAGTCTGTGAGAAAGGGGAGGAAGCGCCTGAAGAGAAAGCAACCAACCAGTGATGTGAGGCAGCAGCTGCAGTCATGATGGGGCTTTTTGTGCAGCCCTGGACAACTTCCCCATTTTACCACCACTCTGTCGGGGCTTGTAGTGATGGCAGACTGGAAAGTGGCTTTTTGGCCAGATAAGCCCCCAAACTTGGCTCAATCTTCCATTCTCAGAAGTGGCAGTGTATTTCCCTTTCCTTAGCCTCCAGCTGGGGGCAGCTTCCCAGCCTTATGCATCACTTCCTCCCCGCAGCCTTCTGACCAGGACGGCCTGAATACACATGTATTGGGTAGCAGTTAACCCGTGTGCAGGGGGAGGGGAAGAAGAAATGGGTTAATCCCTCTCCCTCCTCTGCTCATTTAATTTAAATTTAATTAGTGCCCACTGGCACCCCCTCCCAAATTCCTGGCTGCAGGGCTAATGCTACCCAATATGGCACTCCAAGTGACCACTTGTCATGAACCAGTCCTTGGATGTGGCAAGCTCTCTAGTGTCCCAGCATGGCCTATTTTCCTTCCTGCCCTACTCCCAAAGCCAAGCACATGCCTGTTTGTTTGCGGTAACTGGATTGATTCATTCTTGCACTGCTGCCTGGATATAGTAGTTTGATCCAGTTTGTTTTGAGCGTGCATGAGAATGATGAATGCCGCTGACTGAGAAATAATGCCAACTGTGCAGGTGCAAAAGTAGCACATACCAGGTTAGTTGATTATAGTGAGGTACATGCAATCAAAGGAAGGCTATACATTATGAGTGTGCATCAGCAGTGCGCCCCCCCCCCCACACACACCATGCTGAATGCCACTGCTGAGCAGACAGAAAATGTCAGGTGCTCATGTGAGGTGTTTGATTACATAAAATGTGTGCTTCAAACAAGATATATTTGAATGAACTTTTTGTAAAGTGCATAGCATCCCTGCTAACAGTTCACATGTCATACATTCTTTCCTAACAAAACCTTCCCAGTTTCTAATAGACGACTTTGCCACACAAGTTCAATGCTCTTGGGAAGCAAGGTTTTTTTTTTTCCTGCTTTCCCCCAGCATCATGATACATTCAAACATCTCCACAATGTTCCCTTCTTTCCCCCAATCTTTCTCAAACGTACTTTGCTCCAAAGTTTTGGGAAAGATCACAGTAAAGCCTGGAGAGTAGCTGTGAGGGTGAGAAATTCAGGTTTTTCAACCCATATGTCAACCCTGTCCTGTTGATAGCCATTTCCTCCCCAACTAGCAGGGGTCCTTAAAAAAAAAGGAACTAGATTATCATTATATCAATATACCATTGTAACAATAGGTGTAGAAGGTTTTCTGAATTCTCAACTTTCTTTTTTTTAAAAAAAATTAAGTCTCTATCCTCTTCCTTTGTGGAGAAATAAGGGGAAAGGCATATGTCTGTAAGGGAAGGGGACAGTGACTTAGTTTTTTAAAACAACATGAAAGCTAGAATTTCAGAGAACCTGCTAAGCCTATAGTTCCAGTGGTATACTGATATAATAATATTCTAGTGTTGATTTAAAGAAAATGTATGAGCCCTGTTGACCCAGGGGAAGGAAGGTGGCTAATTCTGGGGGATTGGGTAGAGAAACTGCAGGGAAACCTGCCGGGTAGAAGCCTTGTTTTTGCTACACTTTATCTGCCCCCATACCAGCACACAAAATCCCTCCCTATGCTGAAGTGACCTAGTCTGATCTCAAGTCAATTTCACCTTCACCTTCATGAACACTGTTCCCTTTTCCTGGAAGGCCCAGCCAGCCACAGATGGGATGATGCTTCCTCCTGCCCTTACCACCCATGCTAGGGGTGTGCCACATTCACTTGCCACCACTGCTATACATCTGGGTGGCACAATGACAGCAGTGGAGGTGCCATGCCCACCAGTACAGAGCTCGCATCAGCACTCTCCATCTGTTGGACAGTACCTGCCTCAATTGATTTTGCCTAGACAGAGCTGCCATCCAGGTCCTGTGTGAGGAGCTTTGGGTAGCCCTCCAGGGAGCTTGGGGTAGCTCCTCCACAGTGGAACTTGGGGTAGGCCTTCTGCTCCCCATGTCATCATCATCATCTTGCAGAAGACCATCCTATCCATGATGTTCCTGGCCACTAGATCCTTCCAGGGGGTCGTGGTGGAGGTCCTTGAGGTGTCCCAGTTCTCAGGAAGCTGCTGCCTACACAGCTTTCTGGACACTATGCTGGCAAACCTTCAGGAACATGTGCACTTCTCCACTGAGGAGGGGAACCTGGCACCCATCAGGGCAGGGTAGGTAATAGTCTCTTTAAATAAATATGGAAATTGTCCTTCCTCTGAAATCATTCAACTTTTTAAAAACATACCTCTGTTCTCTCTATTTTTCAACTCATCTGTAGAGCTTTCCATTTTTAGATTTATTTTTTCAGTAAAGGAGCAAGGTTTGATGACCAAGAAGAGGCCAAGGATGACGATGATGATGTGTAGCTGCCACATAACACTTTACATTGCTTCTTCTTTTTTAAAAAAATAAGTTTATTTATACGTTTTCTATTACATAAAATAACAAACATAGTAAAACATATACATTTGTTGGAAGTACAAATGGAAGATCTTCTTGGCACCCATAAAACATGGATTGTCTACACTTTTTCACTGTCAGCTTCTTTCAGATCTATGGACTCCAAATGAATGCAGGGTAGAAAGGATGGCTGCTTTATCCATGCATTGTCTCCTGCCAGTGAATGATAAAATGGAAATATACACTGAATCGCCCTGATTTTCTTAAGTGGAAATCTGTGTTAGACATTGAACCACTGTGATTTTCTTTCCATTGTTAGTCCTTTTCTTAATAATCAAGACAATCATTTTAATGATCAAGATCATGTCAGCAGCAATACTTGAGATCAGACATTAATTGTAATGAAATATAATGTGAGGCTTCATCGGCTCTTTGTACTGTAGACAGTTTGAAGAGACAAGCTGTTGACAATGATTCATGGCAGGAAATTCAGAACCATCTGCTATTTTGCAGCAATTCCCCAGCCAAGGTGACAAGGTGAGGCTTTACAGCTGCATCATCCTTGCTTTCTAAAGTCAAGCAAAAACTGGCCACTCCAGTGAGCAGCAAAATTCTGGCACCAATAAGACTGTGGCGGACAAAGACCTCCATATGCCCAAGTAGCATAGAGTAATTAGTCTGTGTTTTGTCATGACTTTAAAAGGAGCATAAGCTCCCACTGTTTTCTGTTCTGGTTTCTTACTGAGTTAGTGCTTGTTCGTTACTTCTAAATAAAGCTGAATCACTTGCTGAATCACTCTACGAGTCCTTTGTTAGCGCGATCTAACAGATTCAGTTTCCTGTTGCCATGTCACATCATAAATATAAATACTATATGTTTCAATTTTACAATCATGATGACTAAAATTTACAAAGGAACAGCTGAGCCTGAATGAGTTCATGCTGCTGCTTTTGTTCCCTAGTGTGGATTGAAAGGTCCTCCCCTTCTCTCTGGCCTGCTTTTAAAATGTACTTCTATTCTTTCCAAATATCTGTGAACCTGAAAAGTCTATTTTTCCAAAGTGAACTTCATAGTATTTTCCTGTTCCCCAGTAAGGTATAAAAACCCAACTCTTTGATATTCTTTGTCTAAAAAAAAAAATCTCACCCTGAAATGGAGTCAAACTTCAGCCAGGGCTACTTTTTTAAAATCCTTTTTGCCCACACTCAGACAACCATGGAGAGCTATGAGGAAGACAGTTCTAGCTCTCCCCCTAACATCTGATCCCATTGTCAGGGAAAGCTGTCTCCCTCCCACTTCCCTTCCAGTTTCTAGTAAACCTGTTGAATGGGGGAAAAAATGGGTCTGGAAACTTTAAAATGTTGTCCCCAGATGTTCCTGAATATTCCCAAATATTTCCAGAAATATTCAGGATCCAAACACTGGCATTCTGATAATCCAAAATGCCACTCCAGATACACAGATACACTTGAAAAATACCGATAAGGTGGAGTTTTTTGGATATGTATTGACTGGAAATATCTGGATGTACTAGGGATGTTCACCTAAAAAATTGTAAATTTTGGGTCTGGATATCAGGGAGATTAAACAGTCAGTATTCCTAGTTGTCCTGGTTCCAAATATTGTTTTGGCATTCAGATCCTTCCCCTCCCCATTCCAATATTATTCAGCTTCTTCATTCCCTATGGGGAAAATTTCAAGAGGGCTGGAGAAGCTGTTTTATGAGCAAATACCACCAAAATTTCAGCTCAACTGTTTGTGCCTGTCCCCTAACTAACTCCCAAATGTCAAGTGAATTGAACCAAAAGGTCCAATTCTATGGGCCCCTGAACAAGGTGCCCCTGTCAATCCTCCATTATTTCTTATGGGGAGGGAAAAAAATCCATGTTTTTTCCAGGACAAAGAATAGCCAAAGACTCAAGAGCAAACAAAGCAACCACTAACCAAAAGTCTTGCAAAGCAGACAGAACCAACAAGTCCAAAGAACCAATGCAGAACAAGGAAATCCCAACAGAAGTGCAGGACAATGTGGCAATCCAAACACAACAAATGTATAACCAGAGAATCCAAGTAAAATCAATGCAGAGAATCCAACACGACCTGACTTGAGCAAAGAACAAAAGGTTGTAAGACCAACAAAACCAATTTCAAAGGCCAGAATCAAAGCCAGACCAATATGACAAGCCACTACCAAGCTCTTGCTAGACATAAATGTACAGTAAAATTAAAGGAAAAGTAGTCCTCCTGGGAGCCTTAAAATGCTGGGTCCCAATATTCCCAGTTACTCTTGAAAAATTCTGGGATTTTTCAGGGTCCATTTCCTGGTATCCTGAAAAATCCCAGATACTATCCAGAGACCCAACTATGACCAGAAAATACCAATAAGGTATTTTTCAGGTGTATATAGAAAAAATAAAAGGGCTGCACCAGTCACTAAAAATGTTTTAAAAATAAGGCCAAGGCCACAGGTACATAATAAAGTAAAATAAAGAAAAATATATTTTTATTACTCAGTCAAAATCCCCAAAATCCCCTATGCATTTTGCCAACAGGCTTTTTCAGGGGAATCTGTTAGTCTTGCAGTGATCCTTTAAAAAGAATACAAGATCAGTAGTAATGTTCACAAGCAGGAGGGGTATCTGGAAATTATTTGAGAACAGCTTCAGTATCCCTTGTTGTGCCTCCAAATAAATCAATTCCAAGAACTAGAAAGTTCTGTGGTGACTATGAAAGTCCATATTGTCATCAGAGACATCAATGGCATTGGGAGCTCAATTGCTTCTTCTGCTTGCAGTGATTCACCATCAGTAGTCACCACTTGACTACTCTCTCTCCTCATATGTTCCCTGGAGAGTTTTGCACTCCACTGATCAACATCTACTGGTGGTCCCTGGCTCCAAGGATGTCTGCTTAGCCTCAACCAGGACCAGGCCCTTTTCTGCCCCGACCCCGGACTGGTGGAATGAGCTCCCATGTGAGATCAGGGCCCTGTGGTACTTGCTACAGTTCTGCAGGGCCTGCAAAATGGAGCTGTTCTGCCAGGCCTTTGGTTGAGGTGGCAGGCGTTCAGTCCACCTCAGCCTCCCCTGCCCACAGAGCTTCCCATAGAACTGCTGACAGAATTGCTAGTTTAATTATCCTGCAGGAAGCTTTAAGGGCTGCCCTGATTTTTTTTTTTACCTAGTTCTGCCATCTTGCTCTACTGCTCACTGTATGTTGCCTGAATGTTTTTAACTTGTTTTACTCTGTTTATTATGTTTATTTATATCTAATTTTATTGTAAGCCACCCTTAGCTCATTTTGGGATAGGGCGGGATATAAACCCAATAAAATAAATAAATTAAATAAATCAATTTCCCCTCCACTCAGAACTGTATGTTCACTATGGATGAGGCTTATTTCAGAACTTGAATCCAACAGCATTGACATTTTCCAGCCATAAGTGTCTCCATTCACCTAGCAGCAAGTGTCTGGCCTGCTCTTCAGAAGGGCCACTCTTCTGCATCAGCAACTTTTAGTTCCATTGGTGCATCTTTCCTTTTCTTGGACAATTCCACTTCCAGGGACCTTTTCCTCCCCATTGTCAGCAGATGTCATTTGGCCTGTGACTCCCTTGGGGAATGGCTGATGCTCCCCCCCCCGACTGCTTGTGAATTGTTTGCAAGTGGGTCTTTTCTACCTGCTCAGCCCCCACTGTGGCAAGTTGTTCCTGGAAGGCTGCTGATGTCCTGAAAGAATGATTAGAAATAACACTCATTTCTGCTTCCACGCTCTGCATTCTGCACACAGTATAGTCCATTGATTTGTCTAAAATAACATCTTCCTTAACAACCAGGGTATGAAGCTTCCCTGTTATTCCATTTGTAAAATGGCTTTTCACACAAGATTCCTTTATGGACTGTCACTGGATGTAAACTCCTCTCTGCATTGCCAGCTCTGTATTTTGTCGGGCACGATCAGCTTCATTTAAATAGTTACTAGGAATCAGAGGAGCAGGAAAGGCTCTATCAAATAGCCTGCTCAGAACATGTAATATATAAAGCTTGTGTCCCGTCCCCCCCCCCCGCTTGCCATTCCTTTCTGTATTTCAGAAGGGCAAGCCCATCCTCATACTGGCCTTTTAAGTGTTTGCAGAGCTGCTTGTAGGAATCACATTCTGCAGAGGGAAGCTGCAGTCTGCAGATGAAATGCCTTGGCTTCCACCTCTATAAACACTGCCAGGTACTGGGATGCCTTCTGATCACTCATTCACAGAAGGTCAAAGTCAGTCAGGTACTCACTGATCCCAAGCCCATCTGAGTGACCAGTAAATTTCCTCTCAGACAATAAGGCTTTTGTCATCTTGAAGCCACTGCCACCAGTTATAACACACATGTGAGGTACAAACATTAATAAAAGGTTTCAAAGTGATCTCCAGCACAAATTTCAAACATGGGTTACTACAGTTAACAACTAGAACCATCATAGAACCAAACTAAACACTCAGATGTTCAACAGCACCACCCACCAGTAGGGATAGTGTTAGTCACAACACCTGGGTTTCTGTTTGAGTTATGATGAGGGAATTAGTTAAGAGACCATTTACTTAATAGGTGCACAAGCTAGAGATTGTACTCCAGCTATACCAGAGTCAGAACCCCCTCGAAGCAGCACAGATGACAAACAGGAAGTATCTTTTAGAAATTTATTAATATTCCTAATACATTCAGCTAATTGGTAAAAATATCACACACACACACACAAGAGCTAAGAAACAAAGGATTGAGGTGATCTTAAGAGATCAGAGACAGAAGAGGGCAAAGTGTTGATGGGGTAATAGCTACCTTCTGAAGAGGAGAGTCCACGGTGAAGAGCAGATGGCTTGGCTGGCAAGCATGTCCATGAAGACCCAAGACAGATGGGGATCCAGCCAGTACATGTCCCAGAAGACTGAACCAAATATGGCTGGATTTGGAGCCCAGATATAGGGAAATTGTGCTTGCAGGGAAGTGAGGCACAGTAGGGAAACGGTCTTGAATGGACCGGGATGGCTGGTAATGGCTCAAAAGGGATTTTGGACAAAGAAAGTCCAGGTTTGGGAAGGGAAACCTTTGTTAGTAAAGCATGGGGCAATTGTATAGTTTTGGCTCTATTAAAGACTGGGCTATCACAGGAACAATGATGACAATAGAGCATGGTCGGGATGGTCCCAGTATTGGGGGCAAAGTCCGGAGGTGCGGGTGTAAGTCACAAAGCTGGAATACAGGTATAATGGAATGCTGGAATGCAGGTATGCTGTCATCTTTTGAGATGCTGAAACTAAGGCATTGTCCTTGTACGAGGGCAGCTATGTGCTGGCTGTATTGGAGCTTCATGGCTAAAGGAATCAGAGTGACAGTGCTGAGTACATGTCTGGGCTTGTTGGCCTTGCACACAGAGAGGGCTAGGCTTGCCCTATGCCAGCTTTGGCCCTAACTTGTCTGGGGTGCCATCCTTCACGTTACAAGGGGAGGCTTATGCTAACAATAGTTATATAACCATTACATTGTGTGTGTAAAGTGCTGTTAAGTCATAGCTGACTATGGTGACCCCATAGGGTTTTTCAGGGCAAGTGATTAACCAGAAGAGGTTTGCCATTACCTTCCTCTGCAAAGTCTTCCTTGGTGGTCTCCCATCCAAGTTCCAACCCTGCTTAGCTTTTGAGATCTGACAAGATTGGGCTATACTATACCATCCCACATCCCAACCATTACATTAAATATACAGTAAAATTAATAAGGGGAAGCTTTGTTACATGGGGAACATTAAAAAATATGATCTACTATACTCCATTCCACCTCCTGAATCTACTGTTTAATTCTGCTCAGTGTATTGAACAGCTGTTACTCTCACTGGAACAGGAAAATTCTTGCTTCTAAGTAGGCATGGTTTAGGGTTGCCGAGTCTATCTTCGCCGGAAGTGACGGGAGGACGTCAGGCGTGCTGGGGGCGGGGCCATGGCCATACAAGGGAAAACCATAGAGTTTTCTTTTGTATGGCCATGGCCCCGCCCCCAGCGTGCCCAGTGTGCCTGTGTCACTTCTGGGTGACACGCACATCGGGGTGGAGTTCCCCCTGGGGTCCAATCCAGCGGTGCCGGGAAACGGGCCTCTGGGGCGGGGGTTTCCCCACCCTCCGGGGGGACTTGGGATCCCTAGCATGGTTAGGATTGGACTGTAATGAAGGATTTATATTTTCAAGGTCATCCAAGGTCAAAAATGCTGCTGATAGTTAGACAATGAGGTACTGAATTAATAGCTGAGAGAATATAAAGGAAGCAGAGGGATTATTTCACCAGACCACTTCTAAATGCTTAGGGTTGGGAGCGTAGTGGACAAATTAAGTTATAACATGTAGAAGAATGGCAGAAAACAGCCTTGTCCTGAAACCAGGGCTCTAGTCGGGGGGGAGCTCTCAGGTACGGAGCTCCGGAAGAGAACCTCTAGGGGGCGGGGCGGTCACGTGGTGAAACCCCGCCCCCTTCTTTACCCCGCCCTCTGCTTCGATCCTCATTCCGTTTGGGAATGAGGATGAAGCAGGAGGGTAAGTAGCCGGGCCTTCTGACACACTTCCGGTGATGTCAGGGGGTGTGGCCTTCTGTCACTTCCGGTGATGTCAGGGGGCGTGGCATATGCAAATAAGTTATGCTAATGAGTTATGCTAATGAGCTCCGGCAGCTCTTTTTCTACAACAAGACCCCTGCCTGAAACTATTCAGAGATGGGTGCTTTACTTAATAGGAGCAATGTAAGTTCATCAATTTTACTGTAGTAAGAAGTCTTTCAAACTTATTTGGTTGGCCAGTCAGTATAATACTTTGGATTTTAGTAAAAATAAGAGGCTACAGGCAGAGATGGGAAATAAAGGCCAATTTCTGCATTACTTTATTCACAAGGAAATAAAATTAAGCATCACTATACCCTTAGTGCGAGCAGAATGAGGGGAACAGTTTTCCTTCCATGGTAGCCAACATGGTGAGGAGTGGCAGGAGTCTGCTTCCAAACACATATTAACTGCTCTCCTCCTTGAATGCTGTTGACAAGGAGTTAGATTCAAGGCTGTGATCCCACAAGCAGTTGGCCCGACACAGTCACCACTCCCCTGAAGATCAAAGGGACAAAATCACACAGCCACATCTGTCAGGTGTTCCCCTGGCTTACTCATCCCGCCATAGGATGACTTGCAGCCAGGTTAAAAAGGTAACACATCACAAGTGGTGTTTTTGGTTCCCTGCTCATTCATTGCGCAAGGCCAGGGGAGTGCATGCAGAACAGATTTGGCAGTCTGAACCTGTAGATCTGATCCGACACACCACTAGGGAGGGTTGGTGTTGTTGTTTTTTTTGGTGTTTTTTTTAATTGCCTATATGCACATGTGCACATGCATTTGCTCACGTGCATAAGCACACATGCATGCATGCATTTTGAAAAATTCCTGAGCAGTGCACTCCGTGGCTGAGATGCTGCAGTAATGTGGATGCCTGACCATGGGGTGTCTGCATGGGTAACCCGCAGCACGGTGTGCTGTCTGGATGATATGCCTTGCAAAACTTTAAACCAGTACAATTAGAGGTGGCACCATATCGCGCCAAGCCGCCAGTGTGACCACAGCCCATTTTGCACAAACCGAAGGAGTTCATGCAAGCAGATCCTTTCCACCTTCCCCTTTCTCCATCAGCCCCCTATGCCCTTGGATGACCTGATGCTGAGAGCTGGTCCTCCAAATTAATGCCATGATATCTAGGATATACAGAAAGTAAGGAAAATTGAGTAAAATTCCTGTTTTCATTCTTGTGCAAGGAGAGCAAGCTTGAGCGGTGGAGTTAATAGTTAAGACTCAGCTCTATTGTTCACACATTGCTATAGAAACTTGGATCAGGACCTCAAGGGACAACTTCAAAGAAGCAGCACAGACAGATATTAATCCTGTTGCAGACAGAGCAATGTATTAGGCATGGCAAATCACACAGCCCTGCTTCATTTGCCTTTAAAGCACACTGAATTCCATGTTGTTATAAAACATCAATACAATTAAAAACCAATGTTGAGCCACTGTAGGCATTTCAGACATCTTCTTCAGGCAATCTAGCAAATCCTTCCTAACCTCCTTCCTCTCTCTACACCCCCTGCCCAAGAGACTGCTTGTACTAGTATTGTAAATGCTGGTGGGTCAATGACACAAAAAGCCAAATTGCCATGTGGACAGCAAACATCCAGCAGAGATAAACAGAAACAGAATGGTTGATCCTGACCTTGTGTGCCTTAAAGTCATTATTCCAGAGCTGTCATTTCAGTGCCAGCAAGACTCCTCCAGAGAGTAAAGCACTGAAGGTTCAGAGCCCAAGATTTTTGAAAAACCACTGAAATTATTGGATGCTGCTATCAGTCACACCATTCCTTTCTTAATTCAGCAGATTTTCAAATGTAGCACTGCAATGCTTCTGAACTGATTGAAGTTTGGGAGCGAAGGCAACACTTCTTGTCCTCAGCATGGTACAAAAGGGGGGGGAGGCACTGATATTCAGTGATGGGACACATGGTTGCTACCACAGTGAAGACTGACCAAGGACTGCTGCCAAAAGATGGGACACCTCTGCACCCCTTTTCATTGGGCACTTTCATACTGTCACCAACATGGTCCTTTTTTCCAGCCTCCCCCACCCCACTGTCTGTGACATACCTCAATGAAGGCAGCCTTTGTGAAAGGAGGACCTAGGTTCAATATTTGGTGCCTCCAGTAATAAACATCTCGCCCCACATCCAAAAATGCCTGATGTGTACCCTACAAGCATCACATATAGGTGTCAAATACCAAAAAACAATTATTTATAAATGGCAAAAATACTACAAAGGTCTGATTCAACATATCATTCAGATTCAATATAAAAATATATTATCCAATTTTTATATAGATATTATACATATTTGCTGGGGTTTGGTTATCTAATCAATCTGTCTTTTCCCCACTTTTTCCTTTTTTAAGCTACTTATCACAGCAGACAATGCAGAACTAGATAATATGTCTCTACATAATCTTGTATAATCACATTTCTTTTGCAAAGAGAAATCTGATCAATTTATTTGCAAAAATAAATCTGAGTCAGTGAAGAGGACTAGTACAGACAATTTACACAAGACCTCACACTGAACCTTTTCTCTCTCATTCTAATACCAAGCCAGCTGTTGTGGCTCCAGGGCACCCATGCCATAAAAAGCATTTTCATTTACTGTTTCTAGCTTGTGACTTTTCAAGGAATGTAGGTTGTTGGGGGGGGGTTTGCTTGTTTGTTTCCAGCTTCTTTGTGCTGGCAGAAAGCTTCTAGGATGACTAACCTGGAAACTGATGACAGCCAAGCTCTGATAAAGGCTGACAGCTGAGAGATGCATTCACTTGACAGCTTAATGTTCTCACCTCACACTAGAGTCAGCTTCCTCAGTTTGAAAATGTATTTGTTTTCCACTGTAAGTAGAATGAGATGTCATATTTACACCCCCCTTGTGATTTCTGTGGATCTTACTTCTGAGTAAATGCTTTCAGGATTGAGATGTCAACATTTTTCATTTGGTGCTCCCTGAGCCTGCTTTAAATATGACACTTTGTGCAGGTTCAGCCCACTCATCTAGCCTGGACTGCTCCCCATGCAAAGCAGCTGTGCATGCTTAGCTAGCATGCCAGTGAAACACTTGCCTAGGTTACCAGTCTTTGGTAGAACTAGCAAACACACCCACAGCTACTAATATGAGTAGCAGCCATATTTAGCTTCGTGTCAAATTTATTTATTTATTTATTCAATTTATAGACCGCCCTCCCCACATGTGGGCTTATGGTGGTTTCCAACATTTCAATAAAATAAAAATCAATCAGTAAAGAGTTAAAATTATTAAAATTCCAATAACTGGTACAGGATGGGGAAAAGGCAAAAAGGAGGAGAGAGAAACGGCACTGCAGAGGGTGGGCCAGGCATAATGAAATTGTTGCTGTCCTCAACCACAGACCTGGCAGAACATCTCTGTCTTACTGGCCCTGTGGAACTGTACCAAGGGCACGGATGTCATTTCGAATAGTTCCACCAGATCAGCACCAGGCCAAAAAAGCCCTGGCTCTGGTCAAGGACAGCCAATTATCTTTTGGATATCTTTTGGACAGCTGGAAATCTCTTAGACCTTGTAAGGACCCCACCCCCTCCTCCAGCTGAGGCCCCCTTGGTTAACGGTGTCCTGATCTTATTTTAAGAGGCACCCCCTTTTACAGCCTAAGTGCCAACGGAGCTAAAACCTGGAAAGTCTTGTCAAAGCACCTAGGTTAATCCAATGTATCAGCATACTATCGACGCCCGGGAGGACATCTGGATATGGGCAAGACTGGGACGCTTAGAGGACCGCCATCTTGGTTTTAGCTAGATCTATTTTAGATAGGTTATACACTATGATGTAATTTTAATATTTTGTATTTTTTCTACTGTTTTACTGTTTTATTAATTATATGTTGTTAGCCGCCCTGAGCCTCCGGGGAGGGCGGGGTATAAATACAAATAATAATTAAATAAATAAATAAATAAATAAACTCACGATAGCCCATGGAGGAGAAGTAGGGTGTGCTGGCATTACAAACCGATTAAGTGCAATCTCCCCCAGCTCAGGGTTCTCAATAACAATAGAACTTCACAATTTTCAATAACAAAACACTTTGCAGCATTGGAAAATCCTAGCATACCCAAGAGGTATCTGCCCAGCCCAAAGAATTTGCTACTTCATTAACCAACACCTGGTTCCTCTTTTTCCTTTTTTTTTACTCAATCAAGAAGGGCACTTAGGTCATTAATTTACTCCCCATTTTTTTTCAGGACCTTTCTTGACTCACTCAAACTATTGTGTCAATGCAGATCTGGCTCACTTAATCCTAATTAAAGTATGTTAATCATGTTGCCTCACCCAAGCTCTTTGTGCCCATGCAGATTTGGCTCACAATAGCCTCATTAACCCCCCCCCCCATTTTTTCTCGCTAAAGTTTGACAACAGTTACCTTCAAACTGCCCAGTCAAATACATGCTTCATATCTTGGACCAATCAGGTTCCTGGGAAAGTGGGTTCCCATGTCTAGCTATGGAGTCCTTCCCCATAAAAAGACCATCCCAATTCAGTGGAAAGTGTGCCAGGTTTCCCACTACTACCTGAACACCCCCTGCAACTGTATTGCAGGCTCCTCTCCAGACCTCAAGCTCAGGATTTCAGGTTGTACGTCTCTTCCCTTAACTGCATAGACAATGACATCACCAAGCACGCTGCCACATTCTATACCAGCTGGAATTTCTGGGTCAGGTTCAAGGGCAGCCCTGTGTAAAACAAGTTTCAGTAATCCAGCCAGGAAGTGACCATTGTGTGTATCACTGTAGTTAAGTCCCAGGAGGAGAGATAAAAGAAAGACCTGGCAACAGTGGCAACTTGGGCCTCCATTGAAAGTGAGGCATCCAGGATCACCCCAAGACTCCTCACCCTCAGTGCTGGCCTCAAAGGTGCCCTGCCAAGTGTTAGGAGCTGGTTCATAATTTACTTCATTTATTAAACTTTTCTTCCCAATGGGGACCCAAAGTGGCTTAAATTATTCATCTCTTCTGCATTTTATCTTCACAACAACCGTGTGACAAAGGTTATGCTGAGAATGTGTTACTAGCCCAAGGTTACCCAGGAGGTTTACATGGCAAAGTGGGGATTCAACCCAGGGTCCCCCAGATTTTAGCCAACACTTACAAGGAGATTTTAATAAAATGATAAAACTTACAGAAATAGCAGGCTAACTCCAACATGACGAACCTTAAATACACACTGTGAAGCTAGTCAAACCGAAGACAAGACACATAGCTAAAACTAAACATTTTATATCCAACTACTGGCTACAAGTTGAAAATATCATCACCAATGCTACATCCCTAAACCATATCTTGCCATATCTTGCACCTGGTATCTAGTAGCTGAGAAAAACAAGTCAGCTTTCTTAGATAACTTGGGAAAGTACTAATGAAAACAGGCATAAATATTCTCTTGGGAATGGCTGGCCATCCTCCCAGGCCAGTAGAGGTCAGGTACAAGCAGAAAACCAAAATGGAGTTACAGAGACTATACAAAACCATATCTCACTCATACTCTTCACAGAGCTATTGGGGTTGGTACTCAAACTCCCATATGTCTGCACACACACAAACACTCAAATTTTATTTATGGCTTAAACAAAACAACACTGGAGTGACTCAGGTAGATAATTACAAAGTTTCTCTGTACTTTTGAATAATTGCTCTATTCAGACATTCAGGATCCTTGGTTACAAACTGACTTTCTCCCAGTCAGCAACACACTGTTGTTCTGCCACTTGCTGGCTTAAGCTTCCAGCTCCTTACCCAGCCACTTCTAACTCTCCCTCTAACAGAACTAACAACTTTAACTGTCAGCCTGTCACCAACATTCTGTCAGCTCCCACTGGTTGCTCTTAGGAAGAAGTGAAACTTCACCTGTCCGTCACACTGCTGTCCTCTTCTCTCTCAAAATATCGGGTTAGGGCTAAATGACTGAAAAGGGCATAATTCTCAAGCACGTTTAAACCTTAAAACTCAGTACAGAAAGAAAAAGATCCCAGGAATGTGGGTTGAAATATCCTGGCACTATTTATACTTGCCTCTTCTCACTAGAGTGAAACAAATATGATCTTTTTTCTCCATGGTGTTGTACGCACAGCTTATGAAACACTTTGTACTCTGCCACTGACTAACAAGTTTAACTTAGTAGGTGCACTTAACACTTCCATGGTGCATATGTTAAGTGCCATTGATGATTCTAATCACAGTAACTGAAATCTATCATGAACATATATTTAGATATTCCCTTTGGTTCATTGTTGAAATGCATGCTGGGGGGGGAACTTAAAAGCTGACAGGCAGTTATACTGCTTGTGGCGTTGCTTGTTCTGGCCAACTATAACTGTGCATATTCCTGATGTCATTTCAGCCCACCCTCAACACACCACTATGTCTCCATATCTGCTACATTAGATACTTTTAGAACTTCATAGCCTGGGAAGAAGAAGGCCCATTGTTTAACTGAAGGAGGTACATTTTCGCTTGAGAAAGTCTAGCCCACAGGTCCGGGCCCAATGAAAAAGGTATGATGGACATATGACAAAGTTTGATGGAACCAATAATTATGATTTATTTCTGAGCATCATGTGGAGTATAAAATCCTATGTCACCCATTGTAACCTTAGGGAGAGCTGTGGGATCCAAAATCTTGTTGAACCCGAGCTTCCCTCCTTTATTAATAAAGTTCCAGTTCTGATTCTACTGTACAGGATTGTGCCGAGTGTTTTCTCAAATTGGGCTGGGGAAACACAACCGGAAACAGGATTTCTGTACTACAATGGTGGGAAATTGTCTATATAGATTAGAGTATAAGCACTGTTTGTAATGTCAAAACTGCAGATTAGGTGATGTGTGCTGGGTGGAGCCATGGCTGAGTGCTAGACCATTTGCTCAGGTTCAGTTCCTGACATCTCCAGTTAAAATAATCAGATGAAGTGAAATTCTTCTACCTGAGACCCTGGAGAGTCACTACCAAGCAGATTAGACAATACTGACCTTGGCAGACCCACAGTCTAAATCAGTGTAAGGTAGCTTTATGTATTCAGGCAGGTAGAACTGTGGCAAATCCTGTTTAATAATTAAAAGCACTAGTTTATATACCTCCATGCACAACTCACAACCTACTTTTAAGTTGCACTGCAAACACTGCCTCTGGCTTATATCCTTCAGCATCTTGAAGGGGAAAAAATAGAAGCCTCTGTTAAATTGAGAAAAGCCTCATATTATCGTTACAAGCAAGCCACTTTTTACGGATTACTCACACACACACTCCTCAGAAAAAGCCAACGGCATGTTTTTACATTTTAGGTATTTGTTCTCGAAGTCTGGAATCTTTGTAGCTTCTGAGCACCACAGTCCAAATGCTAACTCTTTAAAGAATTTTAAGATTTAAGAGACTGCTAGCAGAAAATGAGAGGAAATTCCCAGGGAACTTCCTTTTGTAGATTGATCAAGGTATTGTTGGATAGTGTCATCTAGTAACTTGTTGATCTCTGGCCCACAGGTTTTCCTACTTTTTCTCCATTAACTGAAAATATGGACTTCTTTTGAGAAGTAATCCAGGCTTGTGCATTTCCACCTCTACATTGTTGTAATTACTTCAGCTGTTTAGAGATTTCCATATTGCCTTCCATACAGTAGGATGAAACATTATTACTGCCTATTAAATCCAGGAGTAGCAGTGCTAATTTGTTGCAACAAAATTGAACAGAAGTCCAGTAGCACCTTAAATATTATAGTATTTTATTTCATGAAGTAATTTCTCCACTCTGGACTTCTGAGGCCAGGTTTATGAAGATGAGCTCCTTTTGAGGACTAGGGTCATATTCACATGGACATGTTTCTTGGGAACTTGTGATTCTGACCACAAATGAAAATTCCTTAAAACTTAGCCCCAGAAGAATCCTGGCAGCTTGAGAATGGTATGTATACATGGCTTATTAGCCTATTGGATGGCATGGCTGGCTCAATATGTTGCCTCTGCAATCACCATCCTCCCATGTTTCCCCTGCCAGACTCAAAGTTCTGGGGCCTGGAAGCAATACAACTCTGTACAAGCATACATGTCTTCTAACATGGATCTATGAAAGCTTCAGGGTGAGCTACAGAAATATTATGCAACTGATCTTAGAACTTGGCAGTAGAAGACATTAGAGTGCACACCTTCTTCCATACTATTAGCACAGTCCTCAAGACAAATATGATGATTTTGCCCTTCTTCACAGTATTTCTCTTTATATTGCTCTTAGCTGAGCAGTGCCTTTTCTCTTTCTTCTTTGTTTTTCTCAGGCTGTCCCACCCAGTCATTTGAATATATATTGGTAAATGCTGACCCAGTCTAGGGGAGTGACTAAAATTCTTCTTTTGTTTTTGTTTTATAATGGCGGACAGGAGAGTAGGCGGAGCTATGGCCAGAAAGGCTGCTCTGCAGCCTCTGCTGCCGCAGTTTCCCGGAGGAAGACAAGGAGGAAGCAGCGGCATGGCGTGTTGAACTTGTATTTAGCAGGCTCTTTGTTTAGAGCCCACCCACTGTAGACAGCCAATGGTCTGAGCCTAGGCAGGGACTGGCTCCGTCAGCTCCTTTTTCTTCTGTATTTGTGATCCCCTCCCTCCCCAGCAAGCCAGCAAAATGCCGGCGATAAGACCATCGATCAGGGGGTGAGGGGCCAGGGGGAGGGAGGGGGAGCAAAGGATGGGGGAGGGGCTCAGAAAAACTGTGGGGGGGCAGGCCCCATGTGCCCTTGGATAGCTACAGGCCTGCCTGGCCCTCAAAACCGGGCAACCAGCCAAAGCATGTATTATTAACAGGACGGGAGGGTGGGCTGAAATTCACCGCGTAACTATGGCCGAGGAGGACGGGAGCTGATTTATAATCTCATTGGCCCAACCCCCTGCAGGGACCCGTATGCAGTGCATTTGCCACAAAAATTAATGTCCTGCCACTCCAGCTGGGCAGCAATGGTTCCTTGCCAGGCCCATGGCTGTAAGGGCCAGGGGCTGTTCGAAACGGATTGCCCCCCAAGCCAGAATAAAGAGGCGGACACAAAGTGTTGGATTAACTATAGGGCCACTTTATTAACAATCAACTTAAACTGGGACTAATGGCAAGGGCAATACAGTTTTGCAGTATGGTCAAGGCCAGGGGTCGAACAACCCCTCCCTTGCCATGCGAAATAGGGCAAGCCACCTTACCCCGAGCGAGAGCCATCTGCTGCGGCTCTCACCCAGCCGGCTAGCTGTTGTAGGACAGCCACATAGGCCCATCCCCTGGGCCACAGGGCCCAAAGGGAGGACCCAATGAGGGCTGTCCTATAGGCAGTCTGTTTTCCCCACCCCATGCCACCAGGCACAAAGACTGTACTCACTCGACCCCTTCATCCCCAAAGAAGGGGTGTCAGCTGGTGCTCACCAGACCGCAACCTGTCTCAGCATAAAACCCTGCCACCGCTAAGGCCAAGCCTCTGCTTAGGCCTTCGTGCCCATCATGAGGCCCAAGGCCCCATGGACCCCTTGCCATATGTCCTCCAGAAAAATGTCCATGCCCACTTCAGACAAGTGAACACCATCCTGTCTGTACAACTCAGCCCGCCCCGCGTGTATGCCGGGGTGAGACAAAAAGAGGCCCAAACTGCTCTCAAGGGCCCTCCGCAACTCCTGGTTCACCTTGCGGTGGGCCTTGTCAATGGCAATGGCAAGAGGGCTACCTGCTCCACGCCAGACCCTGCAAGGGATCATGGTGGACCAAATGATCAGGGTCCCTGGCCACTGCCTTTGAATGCACTTGACGTCAGCCTGGGCCTGAAGAATCAAGGCCTTTCCTTTGATTAGGCCCAAATCATTGCCCCCTAAATGTATAACCACAACGTGAGGTGGAGGCCCAACTCTCTCCATGAACAGCAAGTGCAAAAGACCACGACCACTGCAGGCCCTGGCACCCCTGCCACTCGGCAGTGGCCCACTGGCTAAGGCCCAGCTGGGAACCCACAGGTGTCCTTCTGGCATGATGCGCTGCCCAAAAAACAAAACTGTGCCCTCAGATTAGCATGCTCTTCTGCTGCTGCCGGCAAACCAAACCTAAAATGAAAAGACAGTGAGCACAAGCTCAAAACATAACTGGCCAAGGTCTCCCCTAGTGTTGTAACAAGGGCCGCACGTAGGACTTAAATGCTGAGGAACGCCACCTCCCCAGGCACTAGATATCATTAGCCGGGTACCCCCTAGCTGCCGCCGTTGAGGCCACACCAATGCGGAAAGAGAGCGTACAAAACCCCACCCCTTCCAGCCTCAGCTGTCCCAGAGCCCTGGATGTGACCTTCCAAAACTGGTGCTTGGTCAAGGGGGTGCCATCCTGATGCTGAAAGTGCAGGCCTGTCCGTATTCCCCTGACTGCCAAATAGGCTACCATTGCCACCATGGGGCACAACTGCTTCTCTGCACAAGCACTCAGGGGTGGCCGGGAGGTAGCCATCGATCCCCAGGTACTCGTTGTCCCCAGGGCCAGCTGCCAGCAGTGTGATGAGCACAAGACTTACCTGCAGCCATAGAGGAGCCAGCCATGGCATCCGGCTGTAGCTGCTGATCTGACGCCATTGAGGAGGAAGCCGAACCCTGCTCTTGAGGAGCCTCTGTGCCCTTGTTGGTGACCTGGGATGCGGTCTGCCCTTCAACAAGAGACAAACAGGTTAAAATCTCTGCTTGGAAGAGATTGTCCATTAGGATCCGGCATACCTGAGGGACCGCCTTTCCTCATACAGGCCCCAAAGAGCACTTTGGTCGGGGTCACTCACAACACCGCCTAGTGATCCCGGGCCCTAAAGAGGCCAGGCTTGCTACCACAAGGGCCAGGTCCTTTTCGGTGGTGGCTTCTATCTGGTGGAATGAGCTCCCGGAGGAGATCAGGACCCTGCGGGACCTGTTACAGTTTCGCAGGGCCTGTAAGACAGAGCTCTTCCGCCAGGCTTTTGAATAGGAGCCGCCACTACCACCAGCACCGGTTGACTGCAGAGCAGCACCGCTGGGTTGAGCTGACTGGCCACTTGATCATCATAGCCTACAGCGTCCCCCTCTTTGTCCACAATGTGATGTGCAATAGGGAGTGAGTATGTTAGTCGCGATGGATCCGTGGGAGTTGCCCACTGTGTTTAAAGTGTTTTAACTGTATTTTATTGCACTGTGTGCCTTAATTGTTTTTAACTGTGGTGTTGTATTTCACCTTGTGGTTGTAAGCCGCCCTGAGCCCACGTGCGGGGAGGGCGGAGTATAAATGAAATGAAATGAAATAAATAAAATAAATAAATTAGTATACAGAATCAGCAGCCAGGAATTCCCAGCCCTGGAGGAGCTGGGGAGGGGAGATGAAGATACTTCTGGAAAAATTTATTAACTAACATTCCTTCATGTGAATCTGCTCCTCTCTTTGCCTACCGAAGATCTAAAAATCTGAAAGATATGTTAGTGAGAAGCAGCTTAAAATCTTCACCAGCAATACAAAGGGGAATAGATGGTCAAAATTTACCAACTGGCAACTTTCCCTGTGGAAGATGTGAGGTTTGTGATTTGATGTCACGTACTAACATTTGTTATGATTCAGCTAAACAGAAAAAGTATTCTATTAGATCATTTTTAACTGTAACTCAAAGGGTCTTATCTATTGTATCATCTGTAAGTGTGAAAAAAGTACATAGGGTGTACTTCAAGGCCTATAAAGATCAGAATCACAGAACACAGAAGTCGCATCAGACAAGGAAGATGTGAGGGTTGTGATTTGATGTCACATACTAACATTTGTTATGATTCAGCTAAACAGAAAAAGTATTCTATTCCATCATTTTTAACTAACTCAAATGGTCTTATCTATTGTATCATCTGTAAGTGTAAAAAAGTACATAGGGTGTACTTCAAGGCCTATAAAGATCAGAATCACAGAACACAGAAGTCGCATCAGACAAAGAAGAAAAAATGCTCCCCTCACCGATCACTTTGCTGCAGCAGGACACAATGACAGAGACTTCTCTTTCTTCGCTTTGGAATATGCAGGGGTCATTTCCTGCAGGAGCACACAGGAGCGGAGCTCCAGCAGTAAAGAGCCCAGGGGGTGGGCACATGCAACAAGCCCCGTCCCCTGCTCCCAGAAGCCCTCAGTAAGAGCAAGAAGCAGCCAGGCAAGTTGTAGAGGCACCACCAGCCCCCACCATCCTTTAAGACCAAGTTCTATTCAGGTACAAGCTCTCCCTCCTCTGCGAGGACAGATCTGCATGTCCCCCCCCCCGAATAGCTAGCAATCCAAAACAGTCCAGTGGAGCCTGAGCGGTGAGCCTTCTGACACACTTCCGGTGATGCCAGGGGTGTGGCATATGCAAATGAGTCATGCAAATAAGTTATGCTAATGAGCTCCTGCACCTCTTTTTCTACGAAATGACCCCTGGGAATATGTTCTACCTTGCAACCACCTGCAGATGACTCAGTACTTGAAAACCAGAGAATTGGTTTGGATTCATGCCTTCAAAACTGTAACCCCATATGGTCTAAATAAACAGGTGGACTGGTATGTATTATGATTGTTGACAGTTTAACATCTATGTGTGATTTTTTGACTGTTTAACATCTAGTTTGGAATTTATATTGGTTCATATTCTTAATGTTATGCTGTATGTGGGATGTGCAATCACATGACTCTTTCAAGGCACTCTACAAGGACTGCATCATCCTTCACCTGGTATAAAGCTCCAGCATTTTTACTTTGCCTAAGGACAATTCTACTGAGGACACTTTGGCTAAACAATCATAGGAAGGCACTTTCTGGACCAGAAGTAACAAAATAATTTTCTTTATTAATTACTTTTTGAATTAAGTTTTAAAATTGTAGAATGCATTGGTTTATATATTTTTTCTAGATTATTACCAGGAAACACCACTTGGCATGTGATTGCATCTTTGGAGGCCTCATTTGTAGTTTTATTCTGTGCCTAGTGGTTTCATTTTGGAAGTAAGTCAATATGCTTTTCAGTAGAATGTACTTATAATTTAATTATTCATTTTATTGTATGTATTTAATTTCCCATTTCTCTGTTTTTACAGCAACTTTTTTCTGGTCCTTCTTGTATTTATATTTTATATTTGTATGATTGTAGTGTACTATTATATAAGCCAATATGTTCCTCACTGTGTTTGACCTCTGAAGAAGGCCTATGCAGGCCGAAATGTGTCAGCTCAAGTCCATTAGCCCTTGTGAGTTAGATTCTAGTATTTTTACATGAGGTGTGATTGGGCCCTTATATATTTTTTAATTCTTTGTTAATAAATACATGTATCATTTTATATACTGTGTGTGTGTGTGTGTGTGTATACACACACACACACACACACACACACACACACAGGTTCTTGATTCCCCATGCCTCCACTTGCAGCTGCTGGATGACCTTGGGCAAGCCATAGTTCTGTTCTTGAAAGAGCCGTTCTTGAAAGAGCTCTCTCAGCCCCATCTACCTCACAGGGTGTCTGTTGTGGGGAAGGGAAGGGAAAGGAGTTTGTAAGCCACTCTGAGACTCTGAGTGAAGGGCAGGATATAAATCCAATCTCTTCTTCTACTTCAGACCAACATGCCTACCCACCTGGATCTCTATCTTCAGTGGAGTTTATTTTTGTTTCATTGCTACCATTAGGGGGAATCACATAAGGGATTCACCAGCCCTTAAGAAACGGACCAGAAAAGTCTCTCCAGAAATTCAGACTTTATCACAACTGGAAAAGTTAATGAGTGTTTTTTGTTTCAGGACAGCTATTGCTTTACTTCATGTTAAGCAAAGGGTTAAATTAAGCAATAGTCTGTATTAACAGGCATCCTGCTGGGTGCCTGTTGCTCCCTCAGGAGAGTAAATAAAGGCCAGTGAGCGGCCTGGTTTCCTGGGCTTAGGAATTTTCTACCACTGCTTCATATCCCCTCCCCCCCCATGGCCTTGTTCCCCTCTGTAAGAAGGCATTGCCTTGCCTTCTTGAACAGGCTCTTGCCGTCAAGGTCAATGTATGAGTGCTTCTCTCCTTTTCACTATACTCTAGTCTTTTATTTGAAAAATTATAGATAAAAGACCCATCTGTCAAGCAATGATAAAGCTGATCTGACTCTCTGTAGAAGAAAAGTATTTTTCTTTGATTTTTCTACAACACTTGTTGCATCAAAGTTTCTATGTATTTAAATAGCCTAGGGGAGATCTAAGCTTTTTTTGGGGGGGGGGGTTGGTTCTTCATATGCATTTATTCTAGAAACACTGGGTTTTGGGTTTTGTTTTGTTTTTAAAATCAGTCTATATTCTTATAGGCAAGGATTCACTTTCCAAGACGTGAGATTTGGTGATTTTTTAAAGTTCACACTACAAAATCTTTTATTTCTGAAGTACCTCTGTTATAAACAAAATGACATTAACAGGAAGTATCTTTTTTTTAGAATCCAGAAAGCATTTCTTGGAAAATATGTTTTTCTAGTTAATGGCAAAAGTTGAAAAATGATTCCCTGAACGATTTTGGGTGAAGGGATATTAAGATTCAATAGTGGAAGTGGTTTGAACACATATTTTGCTTATTTACTGCCTGATAACAAATGGTCCAGAAAGTCATAAATGTGTAATAAAACCACTTCCACAGCATTACATTGTCTATCAATCTATTGTTATCCCAACCTGATTAATTAAGAAACTGACTTACAACAGAAATCTGTATATGGGGTGGAGGGGGTACAGTTGCCAACTCCAGAACATATCTTTTGGCAAAGGCAACGAAACTGATACTAGCTCATATTGGGATGTACACCCAAATACTTGTTCCATTGAAATTAATGCTATACAATCAAACAACATCTGCAGTTGCACATGCATTAGGAATAGGATATGCATTTCTGTCATGGAGTATATGGTTAATGCACGTGTTAGTAGACCGCAAAGAGCTGATATGGGCAGCTGAATGTGGTTCTATTTCCATGTCTCCTGGAGATGGTTGAAATATTCTGAAGAAAAAATTGTATGAGAAAAGTAAATTATGTCAGTATGGGATGCTTCCTCTGTATGGGAGAATTTGAAACAAGTGGTCTGACTATGAGTGCTAACTGCAGACACTGGGAAATTCTTATCAGCATGCTAAATAATAAGATGCTGTGCTTCCTGTACTCAGAAGAGTCACAGGGAAGAGAAAGAATTTCCTCCTGACAGACTCCTTCATGCACAGTTTACCTTAGGTTGGCTTCTAATGTGCTGTTGGTGATTCAGTGAACAAGAAGCCCACGAGATTTACACTTCCTGTTCTTCTGAGAACACTCTCATCTGAAACAGTTTCCACAGTCCCTGACCTCCTCAAGTCGAGAGAGATGCAGGCTTTTTTTCATATTAGGTGCTTGAACACCTGTCAGTTAGGAGGAGACTGAAGTGAACTGAATGAGGAAGGAAATGAAGCTGGCTTACAGTGCATTCCTTAGAAGATTTACACACTTCTAAGTCCATTGACTTCAACTCTGCATATGAGTGCATGGCCAGTCTTGTAGCTGATGGAGGGCCACATGGACTTTCAGAACCAGTACACAGCTACAATAGTATGGAGCAGTGTTCCCTCTAAGCTGAGTTAGTGTGAGCTAGTTCAGAGTTTTTTAGCCTCCGGCTCACACATTTTTTGTCTTAGCTCAGGAAGGATGGCTCCAGAGCAAACTAATTTATGCAGTAGACAAATCGCTCACAACTTTAAGGCCAGTAGCTCACATAGTAGAATTTTTGCTCACAAGACTCCACAGCTTAGAGGGAGCCTTGGTATGGAGTGCTTTCTTAGCTGATAATATGAGGTTTGAAATTTAAATCATAATTTTAGAATTCATGTTGAAAGATATATTAATGCTCGTCTATGTGAAGGTGCGTGTGTGTGTGTGTGTGTGTGTGTAAAGTGCTGTCAAGTCACAGTGAACTTGAAGTAACCCCAGCAAGGAATTTTCAAGGAAAGTGAGAAGCAGAGGTGATTTGCCATTGCCTATATATACAAAGATATTCTTTGTATATATAGCAACCTTGCTGGTCTATGCACTTTTCTGTGTGGCTGTTATTAAATAACTATTGCTTCTAGCTCTTTAGTGTTATGTACCACTAGGTGGCAAGCTAGACTTGTTTAAAGGCAAGAGAAGTTTGCCATTGCCTGCCTCTGCATCATGACCCTGGTATTCCTTGGAGGTT
>NW_015159757.1:73017-81538 GCF_001447785.1 Gekko japonicus
GGTGAGAAGAAAATGGTAGGCAGGTAATTTATATCTACTCCAGAAGGTGGGGTAGGGCTGAGTCATTATCTTGTAGGAGTTCCCCAGGCTATGAACATGCTTATGGAGGAGCTTTCCTGAGGAGGTTCTTTTGTATATGGATTGTTTCCTGAGGAGGTTCTTTTGTATGTGGATTGGCTATTGAAATTCTAATGTTATCTGTAGTGCTATTGTCAGATTTAGAGCCTTTTGTGTTTTTCAGGACAGGAAGCAATGCCCTATTTATTTTTAAACTCTCTTCTTTCCTGTTGAAATTGTGTTTATGTTTATGAATTTCAAGGGCTTCCCTGTGTAATCTGACATGGTAATTGGCAGTGTTGTCCAGCCTTTCAGTGTCTTGGAACAAAATACTGTGTTCTGTTTGAGTTTACTTATTTACTGCCTGTTAGCCACTGCTGATTTTTCAGGTTGGCCAAGTCTGCAGTGTATTTCATGTTTTTTTTATTCTTGCCTGAATGCTACACTGTGTGGTCCCAATGTAAACTTGTCCACAACTGCATGGTATGTGGTAGACTCCTGCAGAAATGAGGGGGTTTCTTCTATCTTTTGCCAATCATAGCATCTGTTGTATTTTTTCTGGTGGGTCTGAATACTGTTTGTAGGTTGTGTTTTTTCATAAGTTTTCCCATCTGATCAGTGACTTCCCCCCCCCCACCTGATCAGGACCTTTTTGGTCCTGGCCCTTGCCTGGTGGAATGAGCTATCTTATGAGATCAGGGCTCTGCAGGACTTGTTACAGTTCCACAGAGCTCTTCCACTGGGCCTTTAGTTGAGGCAGCAAGCATCCACTTTGATCTGGCTACCCCTTCAGTGACCACAGATCTCAGAAGCAGACTGGAACCACAACATCATCAAACTTAATCTGTTGAGGTGCATTGTTGTTTTAGTGTGTTAGTTTTCACTGATTTTAATGGATTGTTACAATATGCTTTAATTGTAAATCTGCATTAATTGAAGATCTGTATATTGGAACTTAGCCTGAACCTACAATGTGGGGAAGGTGGAATATAAGTCTAATAAATTGATGATAATTTTTACATGGCTTATTTCTTAGGCTGCGGTCACACGGAGCATTAGCCACGCTACAGAGATTGAAGATAGGCAGATTTTCCGGGCGCGATCACACCACCACATCTGGGAAGCGTAGAGCTCCCGTGGCTCACCCGAGGCTTCCCGCCGAAGATGCAGTTTAAAAAACTAGTACCTCTGAGGTACTAGTTTCCAGAAACCGCGGAGCAAGTGAAGACATCTGATCACGTTTCCGGTGGTAGTTAGTGGAATCAGGCGCCCGCCCATGTCCCGTCAAGGGTTCCCCCCCCCCAAGTCTCCAGGATGCGCAAAAGCACCCAATTATCAGCCTCACTGTGACTAGCTTTCCACTGCTTAAAGGAATTCTTTTTACTTTTTACAGCCTCCATTACTCTGTTTGTTAACCATGCAGGCTTTTTCCTATACCTGTTTGTGCCTTTCCTAACCTGCGGAATATATATTTTTTGAGCTTCTAGGATCGTAGTTTTAAATAGTTTCCAAGCTTCCCCAATTGTTTTGACCCTTTCTACTTTTCCTTTCAGTTTCCTCCCCACGTATCCCCTCATATCAGAGAAATTACCCCTTTTAAAGTTAAAAGTGGTTGTCCTTCCAAATAGTAGCCAAGGTTGACCCTGCTTAGCTTCGAAGATCTGATGGGATCAGGCTAGCCTGGGCTATCCAGGTCAGGGTGACATCTAAATGTCCATCGCCTATACAAGGTATTAAAGATTGCTAGGAAACATATCCACCAAGCTCACATTCATGAGTTGCTGTAGATTTTCCAGGTTGTGTGGCCATGGTCTTGGCATTGTAGAATCTGACGTTTTGCCAGTAACTGTGACTGGCATCCTCAGAGGTATAACACAGAAAGATGGTGAGAAGAAAATTGTAGGCAGGTAATTTATATCTACTCCAGAAGGTGGGGTAGGGCTGAGTCATTATCTTGTAGGAGTTCCCCAGGCTATGAACATGCTTATGGAGGAGCTTTCCTGAGGAGGTTCTTTTGTATATGGATTGTTTCCTGAGGAGGTTCTTTTGTATGTGGATTGGCTATTGAAATTCTAATGTTATCTGTAGTGCTATTGTCAGATGTAGAGCCTTTTGTGTTTTTCAGGACAGGAAGCAATGCCCTATTTATTTTTAAACTCTCTTCTTTCCTGTTGAAATTGTGTTTATGTTTATGAATTTCAAGGGCTTCCCTGTGTAATCTGACATGGTAATTGGCAGTGTTGTCCAGCCTTTCAGTGTCTTGGAACAAAATACTGTGTTCTGTTTGAGTTTACTTATTTACTGCCTGTTAGCCACTGCTGATTTTTCAGGTTGGCCAAGTCTGCAGTGTATTTCATGTTTTTTTTATTCTTGCCTGAATGCTACACTGTGTGGTCCCAATGTAAACTTGTCCACAACTGCATGGTATGTGGTAGACTCCTGCAGAAATGAGGGGGTTTCTTCTATCTTTTGCCAATCATAGCATCTGTTGTATTTTTTCTGGTGGGTCTGAATACTGTTTGTAGGTTGTGTTTTTTCATAAGTTTTCCCATCTGATCAGTGACTTCCCCCCCCCACCTGATCAGGACCTTTTTGGTCCTGGCCCTTGCCTGGTGGAATGAGCTATCTTATGAGATCAGGGCTCTGCAGGACTTGTTACAGTTCCACAGAGCTCTTCCACTGGGCCTTTAGTTGAGGCAGCAAGCATCCACTTTGATCTGGCTACCCCTTCAGTGACCACAGATCTCAGAAGCAGACTGGAACCACAACATCATCAAACTTAATCTGTTGAGGTGCATTGTTGTTTTAGTGTGTTAGTTTTCACTGATTTTAATGGATTGTTACAATATGCTTTAATTGTAAATCTGCATTAATTGAAGATCTGTATATTGGAACTTAGCCTGAACCTACAATGTGGGGAAGGTGGAATATAAGTCTAATAAATTGATGATAATTTTTACATGGCTTATTTCTTAGGCTGCGGTCACACGGAGCATTAGCCACGCTACAGAGATTGAAGATAGGCAGATTTTCCGGGCGCGATCACACCACCACATCTGGGAAGCGTAGAGCTCCCGTGGCTCACCCGAGGCTTCCCGCCGAAGATGCAGTTTAAAAAACTAGTACCTCTAAGCTACTAGTTTCCGGAAACCGTGGGACAAGGGCGGGCATCTGATCGCGTTTCCAGTGGTAGTTAGTGGCATCAGGCGCCCACCCATGTCCCGTCAAGGGTTTTTTTCCCCCAAGTCTCCAGGATGCGCAAAAGCACCCAATGGCGCATGCGCACAAGGAGGAAGCGGCATTGGCCACAGAAGGAGGAGGAGGAGGAACGGGGGGAGCAGCCGGTGGGGGGGTGGTCCTTGAGGGCAGGGCTGGGTTTCTCCGCCATTGGGGGCAGAGGCGGCAGGGGGTGTCATTCCTGGCCATCAGTGTTGCCACCCGGTTTTGACGGCGGAGGAGGAGGAGGAGCACACATGTGGGTGGCTCCGCGATGTGCCTTTCCAGACCTCCGGAGCGGAGCTGGGAGGATCTCCTGGACCACCCCAGGGGCCGGGGGTGTCTGTCCCATCGGCCTCCTCGGCCCGGCCTCCAGTGCCGGCGGCCCGCAGGACCCAGTGCCTTTCCACAGGGACTGTCCGGGCCGTGATGTCCCGCTGGCCATTCAGTAGTCCTGCTGCTGCCTAGCTGTCTGATCGGCACCTCCCCCCTAACCATGGGACCTCCACAGGACCTCCACGGGACGTCTGATCACGCAACCACGCGTTATTTTGCCCCGGGACAAACAGCCATGCGTACCCCTCGCATTTTACGGCCCGTGTGACCAGGGCCGAAATTAATTATTTCCCCATGGTAGCTTGAACGTGTTCCTTTCCAGGGCCCTGATTGAACCAAAAAAGGTATTGCTGTAGGAATCTTTTCCAAAAGTATTTTGTAGGTAGTAGCAATTTTAAAAAATTCTTCTCTTGTATTCGATTTGTAGGTACGCGAAGCACAAACAAGCAGCTTTTCCACTGCATATTAGACTTACATTTATCACACGCTTTACAGCTAATACTTTTTTTTTGCCTACATAATAGGGGGAACTCAATCCTCTCCCATGGCCAAAATGATACTTTTATAATTGTAAAGCAATGTGTATAATTTGTTAAACAATTGAAGATGGTATATGACAGGGCAGGGGAGAAATGACTGTATTTGTGGGCTTGTGTAGGCGTGCAATTCCTCACTCAGCAGGTTCAAGCTGTTCACCAGCAATCTGACCAGCCAAGCTCCCATAATTGTGACAAACTGAACCAGTGGGTGCTCTGCCATGTCTGCTGATAAGTTGCCTTGCAGTGTTTCAGTGATCAAGGGTTTTTTCCTTGCTTTTGTTAGATACCCGTTCACATCAGTACACATATATAAATTATGTGACAGTGACTGGAACTACTCATGTTCCATCCACTGTGACGGTAACTCCCTTTATCTCACATGGTAGTAATACCAATAATTCTCAAGAAAACTGAGGAAGACCAGAAACAAAATTTAACACTCAGAAATTGGAATAAAAAAGACATTTGCCCTGTGAAAACAACGTTTCTGAGCAGAATGGAAATTGGGATGGGGGTATAGCGAATCACAACTACTGACTCTGCCCCCTCTCCCTCTCAGTACATTAACTTTACCTCCTCTACAAGGTGTATACAAAAGCAAGCCATACACGCATAGACTCTGTCTACACAATCCCTGTGCTTCAAAACTGAAGCTACCTTTTTCTTCCTTGTTGCACTCTTTTGCAAAATGCACCTAATTCCTGCTTCATTTTGAATTTTGGCAATGGCAAGAAAAGAAAAAAGTAGAGATGTTGCCAAAATTATAGTTCAGAGATTCCAGTGAATGCACACCTGTATGTGCCATGTAAATACAACTCCACAGCACTAAGTTTTTACTGAGTCCACATGGATCAGTTGCTTAGCAACATAGCCCTTCAAATCCGGTGTGGAATAATAACCAAAGTTAAATTATAGCCACTGTTAATAACTAGCCCCTTTCTTCCACATCCAAATTTCCTTTATGTCATTTTCCCTCCAAAGTCAAGCAACTCCTGTTTCATTTTGGGTAGAGCATGACAAGGATTTTCAATGAGCATGAAGTCAGGTCAACTGACTACTAAGGTGAGATACAGAATCAAAGTGAGGCACCGTTTGTCTTTTTTTTCCTCTCTGTTCTTTTCTTGAGATCTGGAGCAATTTTCATTTAAAAGAGAGATCAGAGCTACTGTAGGGGCTTCAGAGAACATGGGATTGTCATTTCCCATTGAAATCAAGAGGAAGTTAGATTTGACCCCAGCCAGCTAGGTAATTAGAGCTGCAGCAGAAAGCAGAGAGCGGCACTCAAATCGCTGGCATTGTGGGGAATTGGGTCATTTGGGATTTGTGCTTAATATCTGCAGGAAGAAATTAAGGCTTGAGTGGAAAAGAGAGACAGGCAAACCAGCCCTGCTGGGAAATTAATAGCTAAAAATATGGCTCTCACTACTACAACAGCTAAACAACCTTTCATATTGGGACGGGGGAGGGGGGAGAAAGAAGAGGCCAGCAGGAAGGATATGTTACAGGGAGGGAGAACTGTACAACCCTCTCAAATATTGCATAAAGGTAAATTGTGTCTTAGACATTTGCTGTATCAGGCTGGTATACTAGCCGGATTTCCAGCTCTCTCGATGTCACAAGAGCAATGGTTTTAAACAACTGTGTGAATAAGCCAGGCAAATTCAGTAGCCAATTAAAGCATTTCCTGATCTTATGATGTGGCATTCAGAGCTTGGTAGCCATTATCCCATTAAAAAAAAAACTCATTTCAGAGAACAGGTCAAGGTGCCATTGGACTCAAACTTTGTTCTGCTGCTTCAGACCAACATGGCTACCCACGTGAATCTATCTGTTGTGTAGCTTTGCACTGGATTTTGCAAACTTGTCCATGTGCTAAAATGCTGTCACCTCAAGCAGCTATTAACTGTGCTAATGGCTACTTAGGTGAACACTGAATAGTAGGATTTTTAATGCAATATAATGGCTGATTTATATGACTTACAACTCATTTCTTTGTCTACTTGGATACTTTTACTCACTTTTCTCACAGCCTATGGATTCAAAGTCACTTATGTTATGACAAAACAACAGACTTTCAAATACAAGAAATCTACCTGTCAGCAACAAACTAATCCACAGGGGAGGGAAGAAGAACAGGGCAGGTGGTGAAAATTCTGCCCCTGATGGCAAGAGCCTCTCCCCAGGTACTTCCTTAACTGTTTAAACAATAATCAGTGCTGAGAGGAGCAGCAACATAGCAAGATGGGGGATGGCTTCGTGAGAGTGCACAGGATTGTACTATTCAAAAGCAAGCAACCTGATGAGCAGCCACGAATGGGTCAATGAACAGATAAGGACTGACAAACAAAATATGTGCCAAAACAGCAGGTACCCTACCTCAGCATTTATACCCTACCTCAGACACTTGGTCTGATGAGGTTTGCCTTGTTTCTCCCATCTACACTGAAAACCAGATACCATCTAGTACAGAGACACAGAGAGATCAAGTTTATGTCCTTCTTATGTGTTATAACCTTATAAGTCTTGTGGCTGTGATCACACGCTCCTTTAGATCCGACATAGGCATGAATGCCTGATGGATCTAAAGGAAGCGATCAGACAGCAACAGCTGGGAAGCATCCTGCAGCCATCAGCAACCCATGCTGCTCCGCCACAGAAGCAGAGTTAAAAGACACTGGAGAAAGTCCAGTGTTATCTGGATAAGGGAAGCCACAGGTGGACTTTCCCCTGTCTGATCGCTCAGGCACGCTCTCAAGTTGTCAAGATGGTCTGATCTGTGCCATTTCCCCCCCTTCCAGTATGCACATTATCACATACTCCATAGGGGGCCCTCAGTGCAGAGGTGTGATTCCCCAGTTGCTCGTTTATTTGCAAGGGAAACAAATGGCAAAAAAACCCAACAACCCACAACTCACCCACAGTTGTGTCTGATCACACAGTGATGGGCTGCACCCGTGGCTTCAAAGAGCTGTGTGATCACACAACTGCGTGTCAAATTCCTCCGGAGGAAATAGCCACTCTTCCCCTGCGCGTCAACTGGCCCATGTGACCACAGCCTTATGAGTGCTATGGTGGCTATGAAGCCATGACTCTATCTTGAGAAGGTGCCCTTAGCACAAATATTGTTCCCAAGACATCCCCTAAGAACCCAGTCAGGGCATCTGTCAGTGAGCTAGTCAAGTGATCAACCTGAAGAAACCTTAATCTTTCCCTGAAATTCAACACAAACATATGAGCAAGGCTGGAGGCTGCTTCACCAGGAATATACAGAAGGAGAAAGACCCATGGCAGATCACTGCTACCTCCACTCCCTAGTTCAGGGCTGATTAAGAACATCCAGCCTAACTGAATTTAGCCAAAGCAGATTAGGTGGTACAGATTCATCCAGATGTGTTTTGGTCACACATGTTTGCTCTACAAGCTTTGGAAACACCAAATCATGCATAATAAAAATCTTATTACTAATAGAATTAGTAGTATACAACATTAATATCAAGGTGGAGTAAACAGGGAAATGTTCACCTTTCTTTGGGTGAAATGGAGATTATGTAGATGATAAATCTTTATCCAATCTCATTTTATCTTCCTTTACCTTATCAGTTCTGAACTTTCTAGGACCCATTTATCTGAAGAACTGCCTTACTGTTTCTTAAGATAAACCTTATTGTTTATTAAGATCTTGATCAGAGACCTTCTTTAGTTTTTCCTCACTTACAGAGGAGAGACACAGATTTTTCTGCTGTGGTGATAGGAATTCCTTTCCTGCTTTCATTCCATTCACCTTTTTGATTTTAGGTTCCAGGATCAAGATGACACCTATATTAGTTTGCAGTGGCGTTTCCCTTGATGAGTCTCACTGCTGTGATTTTAGATTGCTTTTTACTGCTTTTTAGTATCATATATTCTAATAACAAAGTCAGGATATCTTTGGATACTTAAATTTGGTGACTGGATCTGTGAATGGGCAAGACAGATATTTCTACAAACCTGAAAAGGGCCCTTGTTTTGCAGAAAGATGTGAAATCTGAAGAAAGATACACTGGGCAGCTTTAAAAGAAATCAGAAAATGATCAAAGATGTGCCTGTAGATTTAAGCAACAGATTCCCTCAGTGGCTTTTGTTAGGCAGCCACAGTATTCCAGCAAAAAGGCAGGGCAAGGGGGCAGTTACTGATTAGGCCCTTTTCTCCCTGGTTTTTCCATGGAGCATCTTCAGAATTCAGGGCTTCTCTGCATCATGAAGCTAGTTGTTATGCCTTCATGGATATAATTCAGTCATGCAAATGGCTTTCTCCTATCTATTTTTCTGCTTACACGGTTGTCTTAGAGAAAAAGTCACTGGAATTTCTGAATTCCATGTAGCTGGTGGGCTGG
>NW_015159757.1:81714-87682 GCF_001447785.1 Gekko japonicus
GTGCCAGGCTGCCACCGTGGGCATGTGCGGGGCTTTCCAGCAGGATGCAATTGCCAGTCGTGCCGTTGCTAAAAGTGTAGATATTACCTCCTCGTTCCTGTTATCTAACTCCACCTCCCATCGATTGAGTAAAAAGACTTCCGGTTTTAAGGCGAGAGTGACCGAAGTTATGGCTGTGATTGCCTCCCGGACCCCTTCCCAGAATTTTCTTACACTCGGGCACTCCCACCAACAGTGTAACAGCGTGCCAATCCGACCACAACCCTTCCAACAACACGGGTCATTAATCATTTTTATCTTATGTAACTTTAGAGGGGTCATGTACCACCTGGTACTTAATTTGAAGAACTGCAGCTAGGTTCATATTTGAAGGAGTGAGGGTTCAACTCAAAGTTAGGTAAGAATTTAGAACTGGGGGAAATGAGCATCACTATCCTTTCAGCTGTTTTGTCCGGGTCACACAATTATCCTGATTATTGGTCCACACAGTAGCATTTCTATGTAACCCAATCTAGATTTAGGCACCCTTACTGAAATGCCTTTTTTAAAATCCTCCCTCACTGTCAGGACCAGGCTGGGCTGGGCTCTTAGTACTTATATCCAGACATTTAAACTGTTGAGTCATTAACACCCACTCAGCTTCCCTGTATCCCAGTCACTTTAGTAATAGATGTTGGTGAAATAATGCAAAGAAAGCAAGAGCAAAAGAAAAGAAAAACCTAGAACTTTTCCAAGTCAAATTAATCTGCTACCAAGTTAAATTCATAGCTCCAATAGATATAACAATAGGAACTTTCTCTATAGAAGGAAACGGCGATACTTGCCATTCATAATGGCTGTTCTAGAACATTAGGTACCTGTGCACAGTCTCATTACTAGCACTATCCCTTATAATGTTTCATCTGCTGGAAGAGCCAGCATTAGTGAAATGACTGACTAAAGTAATACACCATCTTTTTAGTCCAAGGAGACTGGAATCTTAGTATTCTTTGACTTCATAAATTCCATTTATGAACTGGGCCACGCAGTTGTGATTATATCACAAAGCAGAAACATTTCCAGGCTTCATCAAAAGCAGATTTATTAAAATGTATCTCTACTACTTCCTTAGAAGGCTTTTAGTCATTGTATTTACCAAGGGTGTAGTTATATGAAGTTTCTTGCTCACTTTCAGTGCTCTCTTTATGCCTATCTGTTTCTTCTGGGTATGCAAAGTGTGCTTTTGCCTAGATGAGTGGAATTACACCACTGCCAAAATCTTCAGTGGCCAGTGCTGTAAGCCACCATGAATTTGGGTTGCTCCAAGGGGTTAACCATGATTATATACACCAAAAGATCAATAACAAAAGGGGGACTGTTTCTGTCTCTGGACCAGGACTTTTTCCATCCAATAAAATATTATTGCCAGATGTCTTGGTGCGGATAATGCTGACCATAACCTGTCTCTCATTTGAACATCTACTTGATTTTGATGCGTCATGTATAATTGCAGAGGGCTAGGTGTGTCTAGGGATGGCAGGAGTCAGTCTCACTTTGTTTCAGATGGGGATGCCATCAGAACAGAGGCAGTTCTATAAGGTCACTAGGCTATGGGGGGATAGACTTAATCCAGGTGTGCCCCAAAAGCCAGAAGCAGTGCCACAAATCCAGATTCCCAAACTCCCGGCTCCCTATGAAAGTTAAGAATACATGCAAGAATATTCTGGCATTCTGTAGCACATGTGAGGTCCATAGGGTGGTCCTGCTGATAAAGAGATTTCATGAAGCCTACAAATATTAAGAATCTAGTCTCACTGCACAAAAAATAAGTACTCTTACTTAGGTGGTCTTATAAATGTGTATTCCTTCAACCATAAATGGGGGGGGGGATAATGGTGAGCCAGCCCTGCAGTTGATACCCAAGTTGATCCAGCTACCTCCAACACAGAGAAAACAAATAACATCATGGCACGCCTGCTTGTTTTATTTCCAAAGGGTGCTTTGCCTATGGAAACTAATATATGAAGTTGTTATTGGCATAAAGATAAACATCACCACCCGCTTGTGGCTGAAGATCAAACTATGTGCAAAAACTGCACTGCTTTTTAAAAATATAATTGTGAATATCAACAAATGCATAGTGTTAAGCCTTGATGGGAGTATTTCCTCCTTACACTGAACTCTCTGTCCTTCAAATCTGAAAATTTACTCTGATATAAGCAAACCCTTTAGAAGGATTTTATTTTTGCTTGAAGGATCAAACAGGGAGTGTTCAAATAAGGGAAGCACAGAAATAGTATTACTTTCCCCATACTTGGAGTCTTCTGGAAGATTCATAAGACTAAAAGATTTCTTGTGGCATAAGCTTCCGTAGACTTGTTTTGAAATACAGATGGGCCAAAACTCCATGGGGAAAAAAATAAGTATAATACCTCTAGTTCATGAAAGCTTATGTTACAGTAAATCTGTAAGCCTTTTAAGGTGCCACAAGACTCCTATTTGGTTTTGCCGCTACAGTCTAATATGGCTACTCTCTAGAATACATTTCTGAAACTTATAGTACTGCTGCTGACATTATGTAAGTAAAGGGTTAAATATAAAAGCAACAGATGTGATACTTTCTAATGCAAATATATATTCAGCTATCAAAAATACCAAAGTCTGAAATGCAGTTTTTCACTTCAGAAAAAAAAAATATCCCCCCTCCCATGCTGAAGGAGATGAAATAATGGGCTCCATCAGGAACTAAGGAACTGAGTGAGACTAGATACTATAAATGATTCAATACTCTCAAAACAAGTACTTGAAAAATTGAACTTACCTTGCTTTAAATGCCTGCTCATTGTCATCAAGCATTTTGAGGGCTTGATCCCATGGTCCATCAGAAGAAATCACTGAGGGCCCTGGGTCTTCCCAGCTCCCCCCTAGCAGCCATCTCTGACCCTGGGAAAGTTTATGGCTCCAAGTGGGATAATAGCTATGCTGACTGTGAGGCTACAGTGCAGAGGAGGAAGGGGACAAAATCACTCCCTCCTGTACCTTGCATGTGTGAAGCTCCACTGATGGAAGAGGAAGAAGGGAGCAAACTTTTGTTTCACAGGTCTGTTTCTCCACTCAGCTTCTGTGACTCCAAGAATAAACTTTCTGAAGACTGGGAGAAATGACTGCTGGAAGGAGGGAATATTTGGAATGAGCTGGGATCTTCGTGAAGACCTCACAAGCTCCTTGCACCGGATCCAACCCTTGTTTGCAATGCAAACCAACAGTGCTTCAAGTAGTTTTGCGTCTGCATAGTGGAAGAATTCAGCATTTACTAACAATAATTGTTGTTGTTCAGTCGCAGAGTCGAGTCCGACTCTTCGTGACCCCATGGACCAGATCACGCCAGGCCTTTCGGTATTCCGCCGTCCTCTGAAGTTGGCTCAATTTCATGTTCATTGCATCTATGACACTGTCTAACCATCTCATCCTTTGCCGTCCCCGTCTTCTTTGACCTTCAATCTTTCCCAGCATCAGGGTCTTCTCCAGTGAGTGCTCCCGTCTCATTTGGTGGCCAAAGTATTTGAGCTTCAGTTTCATTATCTAGCCTTCCAGGGAACAGTCAGGGTTGATTTCTTTTAGGATTGACTGATTTGATCTTCTTGCAGTCCAAGGGACTCTCAAGAGTCTTCTCCAGCAGCATAGTTCAAAAGAATCTATTCTTCGGCGTTCGGCCTTCCTTATAGTCCAACTCTCGCAATCATACATGACTACTGGGAATACCAGTGCTTTGACCATGCGGACCTTTGTTGGCAGGGTGATGTCTCTACTTTTTATCATGCTGTTAAGGTTCGCCATCGCTTTCCTCTCAAGAAGCAGGTGTCTTTTAATTTCATGGCTGCTGTCACAGTCTGCGGTGATCTGGGATCCCAGTCACTACTTCGACGACTTCCCCTTCTATTTGCCAAGGAGTGATGGGGCCGGATGCCATGATCTTAGTTTTTTTATGTTGAGCTTCAAGCCCACTTTTGCGCTCTCCTCTTTTACCCTGAGCAAGAGGCTCTTGAGGTCCTCTTCACTTTCTGCCAATAGAGTGGTATCGTCTGCATATCTGAGGTTCTACATTCTACAAAAGAGGCCCAGAGGCACATCTCCCACACACCAGTGAATCAAATAGGGTTGCCAGCCCTAGTGGCTGACCATACCCCCTCCTCTGATGAACCCTCACAATTAACTGGCTTGCTCACAAGCTGGTGCAGGGTTTCTTTTGATTCAAGGTATTCTTTTATGGTATCTGGGCAACAGCAACTGATATGTTAATATTATCAACCATGCATTTATTCAGACACCTTTTTGCTATTTCCAACATCTTCCAGAAGCTATCTGAAGAAAATATTTTAACTCAATACAGGAAGTCTGCTGGACATCTGTGCCTGTATGTGTTAACCTCTATATCATTTTGTAAAGATCTTGATTGTTCATAGTTTCTACAAATTCAAGATTTCATGTAGAAGATGGCTATCTTATCTATCTATCTGTCTGTCTATTAATCTCTGAGCTAATTTGTGTGTGTGTGTGTGTGTGTGTGTGTGTGTGTGTGCATGATCGCAGATAGTTGTATTTTTTAGCAATTGTGGTTTCATGGATTCTAAGTCAGTGGCATTCACTGTGTGGGCATATGTTTGCAACTGAATGGATTTTACTGCAGTTTCCAGTATGTGGTAAGAGAATATATCAGTCCTGTTAATGAGAGCAGCCATGATCACATTCAGCTTTGGGAGTCAGGCAATGAGGCAAAATGGACAAGGCTGAAGAGAAGGAGGAAAAAGAAAGAGAGAGAGAGAGAGAGAGAGAGAGAGAGAGAGAGAGAGAGAGAGAGAGAGAGACTGTGTAGCTTCACCAATCCCCTATCCCATCAAGATCAAGACAACCAAGGAAAGCAACTTTTTTGGCTTCTTTTTTTTTGCTGAGTGGGTTGGGTTTCTAAATGGTGGAGGACAACAACATTGAGAAAGTAGTACAAGAATATGTATGTATGTATTTATTTACTTCATTTATACCACACCTTTCTCGCCAATGGGTATCCAAAGCAGTTTACATTGATATATTTTTCTCCATGTTATCCTCACAACAACCTCGTGAAGTAGGTTAGCTTGAGGTTGTGTGACTGGCCAAAGGTCACCCAAAGAGCTTCTATGGCAGCGTGGGGAATCAAACCAGAGTCTCCCAGAACCTAGTCTGACACTACTACAATGCTATTAACTACTACTCACACTGCATTTAATATTTACAATCCAGATGTCAACTCTGAATCATCCAAACAAGGCAATAACAAACAAGGCATACAGTTTTACATACACACACACATATAAACAACATGATTGACTCACTCCTTTTTTCTGTTAATGCTTTAAAACACATACACTCAGATGACAGCTAAGGGATGTGAAAAGCAGTTTGAAAATGCACATATGCAAAGCACTTGTGAGCTAATTCCAAACATCTGAAAAGCAATCTTTCTTTTTCAAAGTTCTGTGTTAAGGTTCACAGCTTGTAACAAAATTGTGCTTCAGACATAAGGATGACTTAGCATCCTTGCTAGATACTGAGAGCAGCCTGAGAAAAAAGTGAAAACAGGGAAGTTAAAAAAAAGAACTACTCTCATTCGCAACTGCCATTTCATATATATATATATATATATATCTCCCTTATAATAAAAGAGTTTTGGGTGCCAAAGTTCTAAAATGCACTCCTTTAGTGTTAGGCCGAAAAAACTGCCACTCGGAAGACACTGGCTGGGTTCATTGGCTGCTTTGTGCAGTCCCGGCCAGCGTTCCAAGGTCATTTACATATGGAAGCTGATTGGACTACCCTCCATTCCACACCTCAAACTCCCCCCCCATGTTAGGCCGAAAAAACTGCCACTCGGAAGACACTGGCTGGGTTCATTGGCTGCTTTGTGCAGTCCCGGCCAGCGTTCCAAGGTCATTTACATATGGAAGCTGATTGG
>NW_015159757.1:87698-87924 GCF_001447785.1 Gekko japonicus
TAGGGTTGCCAACTCCAGGTTGGAAACTTCCAGGATATTTTAGGGATGAAGCCTGCTGAGGGTGGGATTTGAGGAGGAGGAGGAAGAGGGGGACCTCAGACAGATACAATGCCATGCTGCCCACACTCCAGACAAGCTGTTGCCAGTCTCCAGGTGACAGCTGGAGAGATCTTAAAGCTTTGGTGCTACTTCAAAGTTCCCCAGGAGCCCAAAACAGAGAAGTGTT
>NW_015159757.1:88021-88148 GCF_001447785.1 Gekko japonicus
TGACTTCCCCCTAGGGTTGCCAATCTCCAGGTGGGACCTGGAGATCTCCCACTGCTACAATTGATCTCCAGATGACAGAGATCAGTTCCCCTGGAGAAAATGGATGCTTTGGAGGGTAGACCCTATG
>NW_015159757.1:91152-110494 GCF_001447785.1 Gekko japonicus
GCATCCTCCGAGGTATAACACAGAAAGATGGAGTACTCTCTGTGTCAAGTGAAACAGGTCTGAACTTGAGGGTTTTTTTTCCTGTGACACAGAGAGTACTCTGTGTTATACCTCTGAGGATGCCATTTACAGCTACTGGTGAAACATCAGGTCCTACAATGCCAAGACCACGGCCATACATCCCGGAAAATCTACAACAGCTAAAATATAAAGTATTTTACTCCTTGGTATCTTCCTGCAATCCATTTCTCACCTGCTTGAACATCTAACATATTCAGGCTCTACTACACTAGTACACTACAATACTACACTACTGCACAATTTCAAAAGGACATGTTTTTCCAGTACTGCCTCTTGTAATGTTTAAGGATATACATCAATGTATAATGGAATGGGCAGCGTGCATCAAGTGAACAGGGGTGTGTAGCCAACTATGGTCTTTGTGCAGCAGGACTTTCCCACTTCTCCTGCTGCAGCCTGCTGAGTCTGTCTCCAGATTTTGTCCCTGGGGGGGTCAGTGGACCATTAGGAATAACACAGGGGACGAAATGTCAGTCTGAAGTATGAGGGGTGAATCAGCAGAAATTGCTGTCCTCCTGGAGAAGTTGCATGGCTAGATATATGCCACTGGTGTTGTTTATAACCACTGGTGCCCATTTCACCCTCCCCTGTCTTTATGTACATTCATCATAGTTTGTGAAGGAATGTACAGCATAGATGCATGTAAACTTTGGTACACTTTGGTTTCTGAATGCATTTTCATCACTTGGTAAATGCAACCTCAAGCGGTGACTTGCATTTGTAAATGGACTATCACAGATAAAATTTCATTTTATACTGTTATTTCAAATATAAGTATTCTTCCAGTGAGGTGGGTTAGTACATTTGCCAGTCAACAAATGTAGTTATCAAGCGTAGAAAAATCAAGGGATGCAAAACAAAAACAAAAAAGTGAAACAGGTCTGAACTTGAGGGGTTTTTTTCCTGTGACTTTCACTGTAGAATTTTCTAAACAGGTTTAGGAAACCTTGAAGCCATTTATTATACAGGTTTCTATAAAGTAATGTATTCCTGTTTCTACTGGGGGGAGGATTGGGAAGATTTCATAGTATTCATAATATCTTTGAGGTGAATACCTTACATTTTTATCAGTTTTCTCCAAAAGACATGTGTGATCTGAGTCCTCAGACATTCAGCAAAGGCAAATCTTCCACATTCTCATTTTTGTCACTTGTTTGTCCCTATCGCTTTGGGTCCCTCCTTCCCTTTTCCACATGTGTTTTGCTCCCTCTGGGACTACTATAGAGAGCAAAACACATGGGGGGGAGACCCTGAAGCAAGAGGAACATACAAGCGGTGAAAACTAGAATGCAGAAGAGCCCAAAAATCAGTATAGGCTAGTTTTCCGCTCCTTTCTTCTAACCAGTGCAAATCTTGGCTTCATAATAATGATCAGTCTCAACATATAACAGCACCTACACTTATGCACCTTTGTTTTGATTTGCCTTTTTAAAACATCTATGACTGAATAACATGAAATTTGATAGCATGTGTTGTTTGCACTTCTTCAAACAACTAGTCGATCCAAGGAAAAGTAATGTTTTGTTTGTTCTAGCTTGTTCAATCTGGATGATCTGTCCAGCTAACATTCGTCCTTATCATTCCATTTCACAGTGTGTTGTTATAAGAATGTCTTCACTGTATCCAAAAGTAAACAGTGGGTCCCTTAGAGGATTATGAAAACCATAAAACCAAGCCATCCACAGACAAAGCAGGGTCTTTCCAATTTCCCTACTTGGGGGACACTTTAGGTATGCAGAAGAATATGACTTTAACCAAAAAAGGGGGGGGACTCATCAAAAGCCAGAGTTATGAGGATTAATTATGCTCTGGCCGGCATAATATTGAAAGCAGCCAAGCATCAGTTAAAAAGGAAAAAGATGAGGAGAGAAAATGAACATGTTCATATCCCTGAGAAAGGTTTGTGTGTACATGCACAGTGCTGTTAAGTCGCAGTCCACTTAGTGGGGTTTCAAGACAAGAGACTAGCAGAGGTGGTTTGCCATTACATTCCTCTGCAAAGGGACATTGGAATTCCTTGGTGGTCTGAGACTGACAACATTAGGCTAGTTTAGGCCCTCCAGGTTATAGCAAAGAGATTTGGGGGAAGTAATTTATTAATTACTCCCCTCCCCCACACATGAACACATGCACACACCCTCATGCTTCCCATCTAGTCTTCCTATTATGCAGCAGACTCACTTAATAAGCTAACTTTCATGTTATTCTTTGTTTTCTCAAAAATGGGAACTGTAAAATGCTATATGCTGTGCATGTTTGCATTAGTTACAGGATGTGGTTTGCAATTATAATTCAGCAACTGAAGCATTATTGATCTTTCTCTATTGAATATGATTTAATACCTGGCCCTGGCTGTGTTCCCATTTGCTTGAGGTTCCTGGTTCCAGAAATAACATAATTTGATATATTGTTGCATCTAGTATTCTACAACCTAAACCTCTGCTTCATTAATTTCTTAGAAAGCATCTGGGCAACAATCTTTATGGGTGATACTGGAAATCATGCTATTTTCGGTTATTTTTTCCTGCAACTTTGCCCTTGCTAAATGTTAAGCCTTTTAAAAAGGGATATCCAAGTAAGTAGTATTTTTTTTTTTTGGTATACATTTAGGAAAAGGAACAGAAGGCAAATCGTGTAAATTGGAACGGCACAATTTGTGATACTCCAACCAAACACAGCCCTCCAGCCACCAAAGGTTACCTGAGTATCCTGTATTTTTATCTCACTGGAACTGAATGCACTGAGAGGTTTTCAGGCCCCAGGCAGGCTACCATGTATGTTTCATAAGCAGAAGATGTGTTAGGCCTGGTGGGAAACACAGGCTTGCTGTAAATTTCCATAATAGTTATAAAACTAAAGATGAGTGGTATCCTGAGAAAGGGCTTTCTGGGTTGTGGCACCAAAACTCTGGAAGTCTAGGGAAATTGATCTTACCTGCTCTATTGGTATCTTCCACTAGTGGATGAAGATGTTTTTTATTCCATTTGGCATACCTCAAATAATGGTTATTGGCCCTCCTCCCTGGCTTTGGTGGTGTTTATCTATCTATCTATCTATTTATCAGATTTATACCCCACCCTCCCCGCAAAGCAAGCTCAGGGTGGCTATTTTCTGTTTTATTGAATTATTTTGTCATTTAAAATGTTGTTTTAAATTGTTCAGATGTTTTTATATGTGCCACCTTAGAGACGATGATCAGGTGGAAAGGCAGCATAAAAATATTTTAAAGTTAAACTGAATATGAAATCCTGAAAACACTCATAGAGAGAAATTCACTATAAGTCTCCAAATAATTAGAGGGAAACTGAATTTTCTGAGGTACAAGTTCTAGCACAGGGATTTGCATAAGTTCTATTTAGGCAAATATGCCAAATATAAATTTCCTAGAATACCTTATCCATTAAGACTTAACCTAAATGCAGTGCTTGTATTACAGAGAGGTATATGATCTGCCCATCTACTTTTAATGATGACTCCCTTTGCTATAGAGAGAACATGATTCAGTTCCCTCCTTCAGCACTATCCAAGGACCCTTCCACCAGTGGTCCATAGACCAGCACCACCAAGCCTTTCTGTAGGCATGCACTTGGCTGAGGAAAACAACATTCCCAAGTTCTGTACCACTTTGATTATTCAGGCTGTCTATCCAGATCTGTCTAATTATGTTTTCAATCACATTTTCTTTTCTTCTGACTCCCCTCCATTCTAACAAAAAGAATTAAAAGAAACACAAGGGATAAAAGAAACCAGAATGTTACACAGGTATCTATGAGAGAGAACCCCATCTGATAAATAAATGGCTTGGCTTGCAATAAAGGCACTGAGTTCCAAATACTCCACAAACTCTTTAACCTCATTGTATGCAGCTTTCATAGATTTTAAATCTGCATTTGATTCTGTCTCAAGAACTACCCTATGGGAAAAATTGAAATCCTCTACAATAGATAGGCGCTTATTGTTTCTATTGAGAGCTCTCCATAAAAACACTTTTGTTAGGGTACGATGTAATCCTCAAGGTCATCTTACAAAGATGATCAGGTCAGACAGAGGAGTAAAACAAGGATGTATTTTGGCACCTCTTTTATTTAATATTTACATTAATGATATGGTACAGTTTTTGCACAAACTTGAATTCCATCCTCCAAAACTTGCAGATAGACATATTTCAATTTTACTATACGCAGATGATGCTGTCCTGCTTTCTAGGACCCCTAAGGGACTTAAGAGAGCTCTGTGTGCTCTTTGGCAATACTGCAGTCAGAACTGCTTAGAGATAAATTACACGAAGACTAAAATAATGGCTTTTGCCAACAAGCCTAGGGTGTTTAACTGGGTCATTGACTCTCGTCCCATTGAGCAAGTTCGCTGCTATAGATATCTTGGAGTTATATTTCAGTCGTCTGGTCATATGAAAGGCCATGTTGATTACCTGTCAACCAATGCGAAGAAAAGTGCTGGAGCTATTCAGAAGTTCTTTTGGTCCAAAGGAGGTCGCAGCTTAGAAGCTGCCATTAAGTTATTTACTATAAAAGTTTTACCCCAATTATTATATGGAGCTCCTTTGTCCCTCCTGGCAAATTTGACCTTACTTGAAAGAACGCAATCGAAATTTTTAAGAGCTATTTTTCAAGTTCCACCAAGTGTTTCAAACGCTGCAATCCGCTTAGAGGCTGGCCTGGTCACGGTGGAGGCAAGATTGTGGATTGCTGCATTTCATTATTGGTTAAAACTGATTTTCTTATCCACTGGCCTTTCCCATACTATGATGCAAGACAACTTTGTTCCCTTATGGCGGAAACAGATAGAAGATAAACTGGTTTGTTATGGTTTTTCAAAACAATTTATTCTGTCCTTGGGACATGAGCAGGCTAGATCAGTTCTAAAACAAAGAATACTAGATGTTGAACGACAGATGGACGTGAGTAGGATTAGGAGCCCTGTATTTGATGTAAGTACACTTAATAAGATAACTTTGAGATCTTATATCAAATATTTAGATATTTGCAACCACAGAAGAATTTTTACCCTATTAAGATACAACGCCTTACCCTCAGCCATAATGGAGGCGAGATATACTAGAACACAGAGGAAAAGTTGTATATGTGGGTTGGGAGCTGACGAAACATTGGAACATGTAATTTTTGATTGTATTATATATAAAAACATTAGGGAAGTTTTGATCAAGCCTATAGTTAATTCCTTTCCAGGTCGTAATAGAAGCATACTTTTGTCAACTATGCTGGCAGGGGATAACCAAAAGCTGACTAGGATGGTTGCCAAATTTGGTTGGTTGGCATACCAAACTAGGAAAGAAATAAAGTACAGATAGGCCTAAATCTAATTTCTGATCTTAATATTGATTTTATCATGTCTGTATTTTAACACTTTTAGATTCTTATTTATAATTTTAGATGCCATAATATTTTATAATTTTATTGCTCCCTTATCTGTACTTATCTGTCTTCTATTATACTGGTCTATGACCGTAATAAAGGCTTGTTGTTGTTGTTGACAGAAGCTTGGAAATGGTGTGGATGAAATGACATGAAGCAAGTTACCCAACTGGAATGTGATTGAAAAATTAAGGAGAATGGCTAATCTGGCCATGAAAGCATAGAACATGGTTCATGATAAAACCAGACAGGGTACACTTTGCTTAGGAAACTTTAGTCAACATAGGATGTCTGATGAAGCTGAAAGCAGGCTTTGTAGGAACATGAGTACAATATACCCAAGTGCCTCTTGTAACTAAAACGAATTCCAGTATTAGAAACACAAATACTCCCTTCAACACAAGAGTCTTAGCTATAAGAAGAATAAAAAATAGTTCTGGAATCTTCCTGTGATTCTCATGGATCTCTCAAAAGATCGGCAAACTATTACTTCCCATTGCTATCACTTCCCAATCAAACCTCAACAGCAGTGTCATCTGAAAAGCACAGACAATAAGATATGGTTGGGACACAAAGGCATAACTGGTGTTAGTATTGTTACCAGTAAAATGGAATGTAAATGATAAAGAAATATTTCATACTGTTCTGTTGTCAGTGCATTTACTCTATAAAGCTGTAAGTGTATCTATACATAGGACATGCTCCAACCCTTTCTGTGTATTCATATCTCAAAAGGGGAGAGTGGTATTATAGCCCATTTTCACTCTTCTCCATGGGCCTTCAAGTAGCCAAAAGCATTTTGCAGCATGCTTACCATTTCCTGGTAAGGGAGGCTAATATGGTCATTTTCATTTCCTCTTGATTTTGCATTTTGCATTTTGTTACTGACACTGGCTTCAGTTTCCCTGCTTTTCATTGCTGTCATTGAGGGCTCTTTTCTTCTTTGCCTTAGCATTCCTTTTTCCTTCTTTTTATACTATGTATAGACCATTTATATGTACATGACATTGCTATGCCATTGCTGTCTCATACACCATCTGTGTGCTATTTTTATAAAGTTGATGGGGAAATTATGTTGAGAAATGCACTAATTTTTGCAAATGTTATAAAATTAAAGGTTCACAGGCTTGCGTCTCCCAAGGGGGAAACGTTTTTACTTCATTTATCTGCTGCCTTTTTCCCCAATAGGGATCCACAGTGGCTTGTGCCAATTCTCTTCTCCATCTTACATTCAAAACAGCCCTGTAAAGGCAGAGACTGAAAGTATGTAACTGGCCCAAGGTCACTCAGCAACCCTTCATGGCAGAGAGGTAATCCAACCTGGTTTTCTTAGATCATAGTCTGACACTCAAAACCACCTCACTGGCTATCAATATCAAAATTGGAATATTCAAATAGATGGCTTTCAAAACTTAGTCTTGTCTGTAACATTATGTACCATACATATCTAGACACAAGAAGCCTACACTTCCCAAGGGACTTTATGTTCAGGGCAAGTATTCTTGATGCATATGCAAAATAATGGACTATGCCCACCTACAGAGAACATTATTTTTGTAGCCATTTTATTGTGTTCAGATTTTGGAAGTTTGCATTAGATACTAATCAGTCAGTAAATGGTACATAGCTGTGCTGAACTAAATGCCCAGTTTTCAAGAAAAAAATTAAACTGTCTATAGCAAGACAGAGATGATTGTGTAAATAAAGCAATTGATACAAGTGAGGATTGAGCCCCCAAAGCAGAATGAGATTTAGTTGTGTGTGCATACCTACAAAAAGGCAACTCGTTTGAGGCAAAATGATGGCAGGCAATGAAAAGATTTATTGTGTGACTCCAATGAAAATTAAATTCATGTTAAAATATTTATGTAGATGTGGCTGAAACATTCTGCTGAGAGATAAATCAGGCAGGCCTTTGGCATTTTGCAGACATATAATTCAGCTCTTCTACTTCGTCTTCAAATTTAGTGCTTACAAGATGTTAATGGCAGTTCAGTTTTGAGGACAGTCTCCGCAGACTATTTTGGCTCAGCAGGTGGTGAGGATTTGCATCCATATTTCACATATACTTCTCTCTCATTACTGGCTTCTTATTTCTTGGTGATTTATATCTCTATAAAATTACAACTCATGCAATAGGGAATGGGATTTCAAAAAGGCAAATTCTGCATAAAGTGAACATTTATCACTTTCTTTTTTTTCCCCTTTGTAGTTTTTACTTTCTTGAGTGAGCGATGGAATGACAAGACATGCTTGACATTCTTATACACAGATTAAAAAGGGATTCCCTCTCCTACCTAAGCATGAAGCACACTAACATGGGGGGAGGGACTGAAAGTGCTCTAGTCTGAAATGTACTCCTTGGTATGTTGTAAGATTATTTGCCCTGTTATTTCCATTTAGCTGAACTGTGATCTTTAAATAATATATGGATATTGGCCGTAGGTTTGCTCGGGTAACTGTTAATTTGTAAGTGCTGTAATCAGTACAAAATTCAGTGAGTGCTTTTTATAATAGTGCTGAACATAATGAATCAATTTGGTATTCATGCAGATGTCATATGTAATTTCAGAGCTGTTATACTGTAATTTTGAAGCACTTAATAGAGATGGTAGTGGTGCCAATTTTGTCACTCTAAAGAAGGGACTTTTCATCATATATTTCCAGCTTCTCTCATTTTAAATGCTTATTGTGCAGCCTGAATAAATATTCTCTCATTGGATAGCACCACATTGACACAGCCTTATTGCAGGAGCAGATGAAATGATCCAACAGAATATGTATTTGGATTTCAAAATGTGGGGTATAATCCATTGTCCTCATGGGTACAGGAAAAATCAGGTATTATAGGCAGAAGATTTCAAGTAGAAATAAAAATTTTGAAAATGAACTATCAGTTTTGTTAGGGAGAAGCAGAAAATATTCTTCTTGTAAAATCCTGACATATAGCAATTTCTCACAATCCATTAGACTGACCGAAGAATGTCCTATATTGTTTTAATATCGCTGAAGTAGAGAACAAATTCCTGTAAGAGAAGCTGAGGGTTTTCTTTAAAAAAAAATAAAAATAAAATCCAGTTACAGTCTTTTTCTGTGCCAGCTCAAGAGAAAGAGAAAAAGTTCTTGTATGACATTCTGACTTGGAACCAAAGAACCACAAGCAGAGTGGAGTACAAACAGTGTATCTTTGCTGCCTCCTCTTTTTTTTTTACTTGTTTATTTTTCTTTTTCTATCTACCTACATTCCGTAAAAAGCCACTCCTGTAGGTTGGGGTCCCTCAGGCATAGTGTGTGTTGTGGCACAGTGGGCTGCAGTGGAAACAGGAATAGGTAGAAATTGCTCTCTCCTCTTTTGCTTCTGCAAATTTCAGATCCAGACCCCCGATATGGCAATTTCTTAAAACTTATCAGAATTTTTCAAGTGCACTTTATCTGTATTAGACAGAGATCATGACTTATAGGGGCTTTGAAAGCCAGCTACCAGTTTCCTGTCACTTGATCAGACAGATAATGCTACTGATATGAGACCTTGGCAAGTAGTCTGTCACCCCATGGTACTGTCTCTTGTGTCCCCTATATGGCTCAGATTTTTTTTTCTTAATGTAGGCAAGCATCCAATCATACCATCCGTCGATAGTCTACAAATTTTAGCGTTTTATCTGTTGTCTGCACATTAGGCTTTCACTCCACAGGCCAGGGAAATTAAAATGATGATGATGATGATGCAGCACATGTGCAAATGCACTAAACTTCATAGACTAGATTTATTGAAGGGGAAAAATGATCATCCGGAAACAGTATATGCTAGCAATAATACATATGATCAGGGCTCTAGTCGGGGGGGAGCTCTCAGGTACGGAGCTCCGGAAGAGAACCTCTAGGGGGCGGGGCGGTCACGTGGTGAAGCCCCGCCCCCTTCTTTACCCCGCCCTCTGCTTCGATCCTCATTCCGTTTGGGAATGAGGATGAAGCAGGAGGGTAAGTAGCCGGGCCTTCTGACACACTTCCGGTGATGTCAGGGGGTGTGGCCTTCTGTCACTTCCGGTGATGTCAGGGGGCGTGGCATATGCAAATAAGTTATGCTAATGAGTTATGCTAATGAGCTCCGGCAGCTCTTTTTCTACAACAAGACCCCTGCATATGATACACAAATACATATTGACTATCCAGTCAATTGCAGTAGTGTTAAACTGTACCAGGGTTGCATATGATATGTAGGGGAAGATGGCAGGTCAGTTATTAGGATAAAGTTGTTGTTTTTGTTTGTTTAAATAGACCATAGGTCCCGATCACACACAGAAGTAGCCCCGCGATACACATGAATGCCGGGCGGATTTTATGGGTGCAATCACACGGGAACATCTGGCAAGCATCTCACACCCATCCCCAACCTGTTTTGCACCGCTGAAGAAGCAGAGTTAAAAAATACTGGGGAAACTGCACTATAAAATGCATTTGCGACGGGCCGCAGATGGACTTCCCCATGCGATTGCTCCGGTGTGCATCCATTGCATCAGTGATCCCTCATTGCGGCATGCCAGAAACATGCCATGGAGGAAAAAATCTGATTCACCCACCGCTGCGTCTGATCATGCGGTGGCGGGTCAAATTCCTACAGCGCAAATAGCCTCGCTTCCCCCCACGTTATCTGGCACGTGTGATTGCACTCATAGATAGATTGCCCCCCACATCAGAATAATGAGTCAGACACCAAATTAGAATTAAACAAGGACCACTTTATCTAACTATTTAGCAGTCGCTGAGTTCTGTGCATTGATTCTTAGATTGCAGGAGTCGCATTTTAAAAGTTTTTAAATTTAGATTTTTACTTTGTATATTATCTCTATTTTTTCCTTCTTTTTCATAGTATGTTTGTATTGTATGCTGGTCTTAAGACCATAATATTAAAACTAAACTTTAACTGTTTAACAACTGAAATGGCAAAGGGGAAAATATTAATGGGTGCGGAACAGGCAAGGCAGGTGTCACTCTCTGACCAACCTCCTTGCCCTCAATTGGGCAAGTAACCTGCCCCAACCTTGAGCCATCACTCTGGCTCACAACTGGTGGCATGGTAAATTGGTCACTGCCCTGTAGCACCACCCCCAAAGCTGCAAACTTGTGGGGAGGAGCCTAACCAGGGGGTTCCCAGTGGTGGTCCTCATTCCCAGCCCTGGGTTACAAAACCCAAATGCTGTTCCTGATGGACCCCTTGTCCCCCAATGGGAATAAGCCTTAAGGTGCTCACCAGTTCTACTTTCTTACCCACACTACACTGCCACCACTAGGGCCATGCTTCTGCTTAGACTTTCATGCCCACCGAGAAGCCTAAAGCTGCCTGAACCTCTTGCCACAAGTCCTTGAAGAACAGGTCATTGCCCTTGTTTAATAAATGCACCCAAGCTTCCTGAACCTCTTGCCACAAGTCCTCGAAGAACAGGTCATTGCCCTTGTTTAATAAATGCACCCTGTCAGCCCTATACAGGTGCTAAAGCTCCACCTGTATGCTGGGGTGTGGCAAATACTGCCCCATACCACCCTCCATTGCAGTCCTCATCTCTCGATTGGCTTTGCACCATGCATGATCAAGGCATCGAGGATCTCCCATGCTATGTCACACTTGACAAGGCAACATTGCAAACCAAACTATCTGCACATCAGACCACATTGCTCTTATCATCACAAGGTCAGCCTTTGGATGACTAGGGCCTTGCCCTTCATCAAACCTAGGTTGTTACTACCCAGGTAAAGCACTAGAACATAAGGGAGAGGACCTTGCCTCTCCTCAGATAACAAGGGAAGGAGCCAGGCCATCTCAAGCCCCTTCTCCCCAACCATTCAATAGAGGCCCACAAAGGCCCCCTTGGGAACCGATGGGTGTCCTCCTGGCCTGGTGAGTAGCCCCTAATAACATCTTGTGGCTGCAGACAGTAACTCTTCATTTCACCCAGTGGCCATCAGCACCTAAAACAAGAACTCCATTAGTCACTTCAACAGAAACATCAAACCTTGCATGTACGCATATATCCCTTGTAACAATGGGATTTCCACCATCCTAACTTTTGAATATCAGTGCCATAATACCCCATGGCTGCCACAGTGGATGCCATGCCAATTTGGAAGGAGTGGGTTCCAAAATGGAACCCACCTAGGCCCAACTGCTCCAGTGCTCTTTGTGTGGTGGCCCAGAATTGAAATTTAGTATGGGAGGTGCCATCTCTAAGACAGAATAAATTGCCTTCACCACCACCCTGCAAAGCCAAAAACTGACATAAAGCCAACACTGAACACAAATCTACATCGGAGCAAGGACCTCAACCAACTCAATCCCTTACTAAATCAGTCAATTTTAGAATGCTGGAGCATGATCCACATGCTAGAATCCAGTATACAAACATCCCACCAGCGCACGGCTAGACTTATCCCAGAGTGATCAGGCCAACAGCTCACTAATCCTCAGTGCCCTAAGAAGGCAACCACTGATGCAACAAGAAAGAGGGAGGCCTCATAACCATCAGAGCAGAGCCTTGACCACTGTGCCTTAAGGTCCCTGAGCATAGCAGATGAAATAGGTTCATGGATGTAATCAGGGCTCTACTGGTAGCAGGAGCTCCTTTGCATATTAGTCCACACACCCCTAGTGTAGCTAATCCTCCAAGAGCTTACAGAGCTCTTCTTACTGGGGCTACTGTAAGCTCTTGGAGGATTGGCTACACTAGGGGTGTATGTCCTAATATGTAAAGGAGCTCCTGCTACCAGTAAAGCCCTGGGTTTTGACTCTCACCATCCTCCTGTGACCAGCCTTCGAGCATTTTCCATGTTCAAACCTCTGTAGTCAGCTAGCAATGACAGCATGCCCACGTCCGAGCCCACATGCGCCCTTCTATTGTCACCGCCAATCTCTGAGGCCAAACTCACCTCTGCCAATCTCAACCACCCTGGGCCTCTGACCACAAGGTAGGTCATGGCCCAGTGCCAGTCCCTCTATGCTCAAAGCTCCAAATGGGTCTGAGCACAAGACAAAGACTGGCTAGTGGGGGAAGAGCCTGTCCTTTATGTTAGGCTGGCTCCACCCCCGCCACCATCACAGTGTTTGGTGTTGTGACATCTGCGTTGTCTCTGTTCTCCTCTGCTGGAGGCAAAGTGGCCCCTGCCCTCCAGGTGCTCTACCACAGAGGACAGAGGACCTGGAATGTGGTCACAGCCACTATGGCTGAGGAAAAGGGAGATCCACATTCTTCCTTGTGAGTGTTGAGAAGTAGTGTTGTGCAGGTGTACAGCTGTTCACTGGTCAGCAGCATTCTAGGTAAGTGAAGGTGATAACATCAATGAACCTTAGAGGATGCAGTTCAGAAGCTATAAATATGTACAGTTCTGAACCAGACGCTCTTTGCCAACAATAACTCGCAGTGCCCACTAATAAGGACCTTAAAAGCCCCTCCAATCCAGTTTCTGTCAAGGAGCAAAAGCTACATATTAACTAAGACAAAGCAGTTATCTCAATTGCCAGTCTGGTATGTAGAGAATGAAGAAATATTTCTTCAGGGCCAATGGTAGGTCAGATATAAGGCACTGCCACATCTGGGATAGTTTGACAACACTTTGAGAGCTTTGTGACAACCTTGGTGGTCACACATTGGATGATACAAAAGTTGTAGGGGTGTGAGGAAAAACAAACATCTTTTCCTGTTTTTTTAAAAAAACTTATTTTATTCATAGTATACATTTCTGACTAAGAGTCAAAGCAGATTAAAAAGTAAAGGTAAAGGTGCCCTTGCTCGAACGCCAGTTGAGTCCGACTCTAGGGTTGCGGTGCTCATCTCCATTTCAAAGCTGAAGAGCCAGCGCTGTCCAAAGACGTTTCCGGGGTCATGTGGCCAGCATGACTAAACACCAAGGCGCACTTCCCATTGAAGTGGTACCTATTTATCTACTTGCAATTTCTTGCTTTCAAACTGCTTGGTTGGCAGGAGCTGGAACTAGAGACAGGAGCATCATGCGGCAACTCGGGTCTCGAACTGCTAAACTACTGACCTTCCACAGCCTGCAGTTCAGATTACAAAATATATAAACAATGCAATAAAACTATAGGGCATACAATAACCAATACAATAAGACTGGGTTACAAAAATAGAAAGCAAGGCAAACATAAATCTGTGTAAGTCATGATACATGATAAAAATGCAAAAACTGTATTACACAAATTATTAAGCAATGAGGTAAAAACAAAGTAATGCATAAAATAAATAGTGCAATAAATTCAACCTTGTCCCCTTTATGAAAATGCCTTCTGTACCACTACAGACATTATGTCTGATGGATATGTCATAATTCCAGCTTCATTGTCAGCTAGATAGACAGTATCAGTGTCACATATGAAAATGCTATGACTAACAGCTCCCAATTGACCTTCTTCATCTAACCCTGCACAGAAAATACGAGAGAGTTGTCCTGAAGAGGCAGAAGATGTCCTGAGGTTCTTTTACCTAAATCTCTAACTCAGGGACTGCATTATATCTGTAAATATTTCCTTAGGTTTTTACAGTCTCTGCCACCACATGGTGTCAAAACTCCCCTAAATTCCTCATGTTTTGGCTACAAACATACATTTGATAGAGGACTCAACAACATAAGAGGGCCCTAACAGGAACATCACACAACATCTTTCAATTCAGAGACAGAGAAGACTGGATAGGGCTACAAGACTATGAAATAATTGTGCAAAGTTACCTAGTTTTCTGTTTGTTTTTAAAAGCATCAAGCAGCATCTCCTATTACAAATGTATTTATATTGTTTCACTGCTACTAGATGGCCTCCTGATCCCCTGGATTCTAATTATTTTTAGTTCTTTTCATTCTTTTTCTTTACTGCCATCTCTGTCTTTGTTTTCATTTGTCTTCATTGTTGCTTTAGCTAATTTGCTCTTGTGACCTATGTGAGCTTGTTGATGATGTCACCATGGTGCATCAGATGTGACGTTTTCATGGATACCTGTAAAATAAATTTATACAGGCAAAGAACAAAAAGAAGAAAAATAGTGCTGCAAAGAAAAGCACCCATTAATAATATAAACAAAATGTACTAATTTTGATGCAAATATCAAAATTACTGAATACTCAGAGCAGGAGCTTAGATCAGAAGTCTATTTGAAGTGTCTTCTCAGTATTTCTCCATATCTGTGCCCCAGAATCACTAAGTTGTTTGCATGCAGCAGTGGAAATATGGGTTGTGTGTGAATAAAACAGGGGGGGAGGAACTGTAGTGACTTATCAGCTAGTTGTAGAAGAGATGGTCACATCTGCTGTAAAATTCCAATATTTGCTGAAGTTTTAGTATTCCACAAAATGGCAATATAGGAGTCAAAACACATACATTTTATCTCAGTTCTTCTAAAAATATTTGTAAGAATTACAACACTCAGACTTGTAGACTAGGGCCTTTGATACTTCTCTCTAAGAAGCCATAAAATAGGTCAGTTCGTCTCCAGATCTACATTTTTCAGGATGTGGACAAGAAGTTTTGCAAAATCTTTAATTTTGTTTCTTGCTCCTTTCCCCCTACCTATCCTAAACACAGTACAAGCTTTATTTACAAATGAATCTGTCATACTGTAATCTAGAGCATACATCAGGAGGCAATGATATTATCTACTAACATGAGTGGAAATGCTTGCATTCATTATTCCTCGCTCTCCAGGGCTTCCATATCACTCAGACTTAACTGTCATCTTCTATTAATTATCTGCAAATTTGGAACCCCATGCTGGTAATGAAAAAGAAAATGGATTATATTTATACTGTGTCTTATTTCCAAGAGGCCTAACCTTGTGGCCATTGATGTCAATGGAGGCATCTCACACCCATGTGAATGAAATTCAAAGGACATAAATGTATTTAAGGAAAGGTATCCGACATGAATATGGAATGGCCTGTGCATTACTGAAGTGCAGCCAGGATTGTCTATTAAATAACATAATAAGAACATAAGAAAAGCCAATGTCGGATCAGGCCAATGGCCCATCCAGTCCAACACTCTGTCACACAGTGGCCAAAAATACCACATGCCATCAGGAGGTCTACCGGTGGAGCCAGGACACTAGAATCCTACTGACTGTTGCCTTCCCTCAAGCACCAAGAATACAGAGCATCACTTGCCCCAGACCTAGAGTTCCTACCTATACCTTGTGGCTAATAGCCACTAATAGACCTCTGCTCCTCCTGTGGCAGTGAATTCCATGTGTTATTCACTCTATGGGTGGAGAAGTACTTTCTTTTATCCATTCTAACCCAACTGCTCAGCAATTTCATTGAGTGCCCACGAGTTCTTGAACAGTGAGATAAGGAGAAAAGTACTTCTTTCTCTACCTGCTCTATCCCATGCATAATCTAGTAAACCTCTATTGTGTCACCCCTCAGTTGTCGTTTCTCCAAGCTAAAGAGCCCCAAATGCTTTAACCTTTCTTCATAGGGAAAGTGTTCCTACCCTTTTATCATTCTAGTTGCCCTTTTCTGCACTTTTTCCAAAGCTATAATATCCTTTTTGAGATGTGGTGACCAGAATTGTACACAGTATTCCAAATGAGGTCACACCATTGATTTACACAGCCGCAATGTGGTACTGGCTGATTTGTTTTCCCTTCCTAATAATCCCCAGTATAGTGCTGGCCTTTTTTATTGCAGTTGCACAATGTCTTGACATTTTCAGTGAGTTATCTACTACGACTCCAATATCTCTCTCTTGGTCCGTCTCTGCCAGTTTGGCCCCAATGTGCATCACTTTGCACTTGGCCACATTGAACCCCATTTGCCATGTTGATGCGCACTCACCCATCCTTGACAGATCCCTTTGGAATGCCTCACAATCCTTCCTGGCTTTCACCACCCTGAACAATTTTGTGTGTTCCACAAATTTAGCCACTTCACTGCTTACTCCAAATCATTAATTAACAAGTTAAAGTGCATCAAACCCAGCACTGATCCCTGTGGTACCCCACTGCTTACCACCTCCACTGTGAAAATTGCCCATTTATACTCACTCTCTGTTTCCTGTTAATTAGCCAGTTTTTGATCCACAAGAGGTCCTTTTATCCCATTAATATTGAGCTTGCTTAGGAGCCTTTGATGAGGAACTTTATCAAAAGCTTTCTGGAAGTCAAGGTGAACAACATCTGTTGGGTCCCCCTTGTCCACATGTTTGTTCACTCCCTCAAAGAACACTAACAGGTTAGTGAGACAAGATCTTCCTTTACAGAACCCATGCTGAGTCTGCCTCAATAGTTTTTGTTCATCAATGTGCCTACTAGTTCTTTCCTTAATAACAGTTTCCACCAACTTACCTGGTATCAACGTCAGACTGACTGGCCTGTAATTTCCCAGATCTCCTCTGGAACCCTTTTTAAAGATGGGAGTGACATTAGCTATCTTCCAGTCACAGAATCATAGAATCATAGAGTTGGAAGGGTCCATACAGACCATCTAGTCCAACCTCCTGCCCAATGCAGGACCAGCCTAAAGCATCTCTGCTTAATGTCCTCAGGAATGGAGGTAGAGTTTACATATTTTTGTCAGGAGATCCACAAGTTCACATTCGAGTTCTTTCAGAACTCTTGAATGTATGCCATCTTGGCCTGGTGATTTAGCAGTTTTTAAGTTGCCTATCAGTTGTAGGACCTCCTCTGTCATCACCTCAATCTGACTCAGGTCTTTCAACACCCCTCCTGAAATCAGTGATTCCGGAGTGGGCAAGCACTTCTCATCCTCCACAATGAAGACAGAAGCAAAAAAAAAATGCATTCAGCTTCTCAGCCATTTCCCTATCATCCTTCAGTAATCCGTTTACCCCTTGGTCATCCAAGAGCCCCACTGTCTCCCTGGCTGGTGTCCTGCTTCTAATATATTTGAAGAAAGTTTTATTGTTGATCTTTGTCTTTTCCAATATGCTCCTCATGTTCCCTCTTTGCCTACCTGATCACAGACTTGCATTTTATTTGCCACGGCCTGTGTTCCCTTTTATCAACCTCACTGAGACTAATTTTCCATTGCTTAAAGGAATCCTTCTTACCTTTTATAGCTTCCATTACTTTGTTTGTTAACCATTCAGGCTTTTTTCTATACTTATTTGGGCCTTTCCTAACCTGCGGTATATATTTTTTCTGAGCTTCTAGGATTGTAGTTTTAAATACTCTCCAAGCTTTCCCAATGGTTTTGACCCTTTCTACTTTTCCTTTCAGTTTCTTTCTCACATGTCCCCTCATTTCAGAGAAGTTACCCCTTTTAAAGTTAAAAGTGGTTGTGTCAGTCTTTTTGGCCAATTCCCTATTTATACAAATGTTGAACTCAGTAACATTATGGTCACTGCTCTCAAGCGGTGCAATCACTTTTACATCTCTCACCAGGTCTTGGGCATTACTTAGGACCAAATTCAGGATCACCTCTCCCTGGTAGTTTCTGTGACCATCTACTCCATAGCACAGTCATTGAGAGTGTCTAGAAACTCAATCTCTTTTTCCCGACTTGAACCCAATCAATGTGTGGGTAGTTGAAATCACTTATGGCTGATAACAAACTTCCAATGCTAAACTTCCTTTAGGGCCCACTATTTCAACCCACAGCATTTCCTTCATTGATGAAAACTTTGATCATAATGTGTCGAACAACAAAGGTCAAGTGAGTAAGCATCAGTGCACTCAAATAAGCTACATATGATTGGAATGCCAATTTTATATCACTAATAATATTACAATGGCTACACTTTGAACCCCACATCAGTGTAACAAGAATTTTAATTCATGGCTTCTGAACTACTGTTTAGTTGCAGTGCATTTGACTAGGGCTGCCAAGAGGCACTATGGGCTCCCTGATAAAGATTCCACCTGCCTTCCCTCCCTATGACCCTGATCCAAACCAAATTTCATAAAACAAATCACTTGGTTACTGAGAATCTATAGTCACAAAAGAGTTGTCCTGTCCATCCATCTAACCATTTTTGGGAGGCATAACTCACCACCTACATCAGGTCAGGAAGCTGGTTAACTTCCTTTCTCCCCTGGACTTAGTTATAGTGATCCAAGCAACGGTCACCACCAGGCTAGACTACTGTAATTCACTTTATGCAGGGCTACCCTTGAGACTGACCTGGAAAGTCCAGCTGGTTCAGAATGCAGCAGCTCAACATCAGGTCAGGAAGCTGGTTAACTTCCTTTCTCCCCTGGACTTAGTTATAGTGATCCAAGCAACGGTCACCACCAGGCTAGACTACTGTAATTCACTTTATGCAGGGCTACCCTTGAGACTGACCTGGAAAGTCCAGCTGGTTCAGAATGCAGCAGCTCATGTCTTCACTGGAACACCACTAAGAGCCCACATTAAACTGGTGCTCTGCCGGCTGCACTGGCTCCAGTTGGAGTACCAGATCAAGTCCAAGGCCCTTCAAGGACCTATGTGGTCTGGGACCAACATATCTAAGGGACAGCCTCTCCTGGTACATCCCGCACAGAGCTTTACACTCAGCAGGTCAAAATCTTCTGGTAATCCCCAGTTTGAAAGATATCTGCTTAGCCTCAACCAGAGCCAGAGCCTTTTTGACTCTGGCACCAGCCTGGTGGAACACTCTCCCAGGTGAGAGCTGGGCCCTGTAAGACTTAATGCAGTTTCACAGGGCCTGTAAAATGGAACTGTTCCACCAGGCCGATGGTAGAGGCTGCAGTAACCCTCTGAGCTGGCCTCCCCCTGCACTCTCCTCTTCTTGTCTGCTCATCCTGGTCCTCTGTATTATTTTAACATCTACTGTTTCACTTGATGCAAAAACACCTCTGGGGTCTTCTAATCTGTTCTAATGTTTCCACTGCCATCAGATATTGATATTAGAC
>NW_015159757.1:112038-113870 GCF_001447785.1 Gekko japonicus
AGCATATCTGTTATCCAGCATCCCTGGGAGAGATAGATACTGCACCCCCAATATGTTTCAATGAACTCACAGTACTGTCTCTACCAGAATCTAGACTGTTGTATCTTCACACACAGAGAGACATTTCTCATGTCTGGTTCTCAAAGCCCTGATGGGTGACTGAATATAGCTCACAGAAAAATCAACCAGTGTGGGTTAGTATGAAGTACTGGTAAGAAAGTAGCCCAATGGTACCTCCCATCTTCTGAGTGTCCCTCCTCAAAAAGACAATAAAAAATTAAGTTACTCTCATCTCTGGAACAGAGCCACTCTCTAAGACCCACTGAGGTGATGTTTACTGTTCTTTTCTCTTTTCAGCAATTGGGCTCTGTTTTCCACAAGGCATGCTACTTTAGGTCAAGCCTAAAGGACAGTTTCATTCACAGTAACCACACACAAGCTCACAACCAAGCGCACAACAACATAGATTCAGTTGCTTATTTTGAAATAATAGTAATTCATGCAGCACATAAATTCATAACGCGTCAAATTGTTGGAAAAGGCAATGTCTGGTGTACAAAGAAGAACAGAAGAAAACCCTGCAGGGGGCAGCAAGAAGACAATTAGGTTGGGATAATGAGGTCAGCACCTTCTCTCCTGTTAAGTGTCATTCCTTGTCTGTCTCCAGATTGCTACTCTTCGGGCAATTTCACAATTCTTCTCGGAAGTGCCATGCTCAGTTTTACCCTCTCTCTTAACTAGAGATGTAGTTAGGAACCTATCTCTCTCTCTCTCCTCTTTCCTATCAAATATGATAATTCCTAAATAAACCTTTATCTATTCTTTAATCAGGTTGTGCACCATTGCTGTGTTAATTACTCTTCCAGCACAAATGCCACAGAATCTTCTTAATGAGGATGCAATACATAGTAAGTCCCAGAAGACCAAAAAGACTATCTTTGTGCTAGAGTAGATAAAACTAAACCAGGAAGAAAAGTCAATACTACGATAGCTGACAAAATAGAAGTAAGTCATGCATACAAGTACATCCTTTTAGGAACACATAACTCTGCTTTAGAGTAAAAACATAACAAGAGCACTGCTGGATCAGATCAAAAGTTCATCTAGTCCAGCATCCTATCTCACACAGTGGCCAACCAGTTCCTCTGGATGGCCAACAACAGGGCATAGAGGCTGAGACCTTCCCCTGATATTCCCTCCTAGCTTTGGATTTCAAAGGATTACTGCCTCTGAATATGGAGGTTCCCCTTAGTCATCGTGGCTAGTAGATATTGAAAGACTTCTCCTCCATGAATCTATCTAATCCCCTTTTAAAGATGTTTATTTCTGTGGCCATCACTACATGGCTCTTCCACCAGGACTTTGTAGCTGCTGCCACTAACACCACCACTAACACCACCGCCAACAGTTAATATCTACTTTGGCGGAGCCTTGGCCCATAGGCCCATGCCAATTACCTGAGATAGCTGCAGAAGGCCGAAGAGTCAATTGGAACATGAAGAATGTTGCTAGCACTTTATCTTTTTGAATTTTAATGCTGTGTTTATTAATGTATGTGATTCTATTATGATTGTATTATAGGAATCTTATCTGTTTGTAAGCTGCCCTGAGCCGGCCTCGGCCGGGAGGGTGGGATAAAAATTTAATAAATAATAATAATAATACATCATCTGGCAGCAAATTCCACATTTTAATCACTCTATATGTAAAGTAGTATTTCCTTTTGTCTATCCTCAGGGCTTTTTTTGTAGAAAAAGCCCAGCAGGAACTCATTAGCATAATAGGCCACACCCAACAGCAGAAACCATAAGCACATTAGGCCACACTCCTAA
>NW_015159757.1:114103-149952 GCF_001447785.1 Gekko japonicus
AAGAGGGAGAGAGAGAGAGAGAGAGAGAACTATTCCGGTGTGTTCTGCCCGCAAAATAGCCCTGTCTATCCTGAACCTACTGCACATCAGCTTCATTGGATTCCCTTCAAATTCTAGTATTTTGGGAAACAGAGAAAAAATATCTTTGTCAACTCTGTTTACCCATGTATAATTTTATAAACCTCTATAAACCTCTAATCATCTCTTTTTTAAACTGAAAAGTCTCAGACTCTTCAGCCTTTCCTCATAGGGAAAGTACTCCAACTGCCAATCATCTTGGTTGCCCTCCTCTGTACTTTTTCTAGCTCTGCAGTGTTCTTTTGGAGATACAATGACAAGAACTGTACACAGTATTCCAAATGAGGCCACACCATAGATCTATACAGGGGCATTATAATATTGGCTGTTTTATTCTCAGTCCCTTTCCTAATAATCCCTAACACAGAGTTTGCCTTTTTCACTGCTGCAGCACACTGGGTTGAAACATTCATTGAGTTATCCACTATAACCCTAAAATCTTTTCCCCTCTCAGTCTCAGCAAGTTCAAGCCCAATTAGCATCACCTTACACTTAGCAACATTGAACTTCATTTGCCACATTGTGGCCCACTCACTGAGTTTGTGGAGATCCTCTTGGAGCTCTTCACAGTCAGCCTTGGTTTTCACCATTCTGAATACTTTTGTGTCATCTGCAAACGTGGCCACTGCACTACTCACCCCTAGTTCCAGATCATTTATGAATAAATTAAATAGTACCAGCCACAATATAGATCCTTGTGGAATCCCACTGCTTACTTTCCTCCATTGTGAGAATTGTCCATTGATTCCTATTTTTTGTTTCCTATCATTTAAACACTTTGTAATCCATAAGAGAACCCATCCTCTTATCCCATGACTGTGAAGTCTACTCAGGAGTCTTTGGTGAGGTACCTTGTCAAAAGCCTTTTGAAAATGTAGGTTAGGGTTGCCAGGTCCTCTCGGCTTGCTGTTCGGGTGATTGGAGAGGGGAGAGTTGTGGGGGTGGGCGGGGATGTCGCACAACATTGCCAATGTGATGATGTCACATGGATGTCCTCGGGGGTGTTACATAGGTGATGCTCTGCATTTTGGGCAAAACTCTATTAACATGCAGTGTACTGACATGATGACATCATTTCCACATGATGTCATCATGTGAGAGACGTCACCATGCAATGTCCAGGTTTTGAGGTGGGGCTTCTGCCACCGGCCAGCTGGCCAGTGGTGGACAGTAGCCTGAAAAAATGAGGGTAATCCCCGCCCAGACCGGGGGTCTGGCAAGAGTCCATGCTTGTTCACTTTGTCAAAGAACACCAAAAAGTTGGTGAGGCAGGACTTCCCTTTGCAGAATCCATGTTGATTTTTCCCTCCGCAGGCTTTGTCCCTCTATATGCCTAATGATTATTTTATTACAGTTTCTACTAATTTGCCTGTGATAGATGTTAAGCTGACTGGCCTATAATTTCCTGGGTCCCCTCTGGGTCCCTTTCTAAAAATTGGTGTCACATTTGCTACTTTCCAGTCTTCTGGTATAGTGGCTGAACTTAGTGATAGGTTACACATAAGGGTTAGTATCTTAAGTACCTTAAGAACTCTTGGGTGTATGCCATCAGGACCTGGAGACTTATTTCTTTTAATTTCCCCAGTAGGTCTAGAACATCACGTCTGGTCACCTCAACTTGGCTCAGTTCTTCAAACTCACTTTTTGAAAATAGTGACTGTGCAATGAGTACATGCCCCACACTTTCCCCAGTAAACACAGAAGCAAAAAAAAAGTCATTGAGCTTCTCTGCCATCTCCCCATCTTCCTTTAGAGCCAGTATGGTGTAGTGGTTAAGAGTGGCAGGACTCTAATCTGGAGAAAAAGGTTTGATTCCCCATTCCTCCACATGAAGCCAGCTGGGTGACCTTGGGTCAGTCATGGGTCTCTAAAAGTTCTATGCTGAAGTGCAAAGGAACGAAGAATATTTATATAACACAATGTGTACAGACACAATATAGTGTATACATATGACATACTACAACACAGAGTGTACAAAGAAGCCGGCACACAGGACATAGTACGAAGAGATGAAGATTCCAAATTCCAATCTTTGTTTCGTTGATACTTCTTCAGTTGTACCATACAGCTTCATCTAGTGCTCAATATATAGAAGCCTTCATGTTATATATGCAGGGAAAATTATCCACAATTCACATCAAACTAGTTTAAGCAGGGCAGCCAATCATCAGTAGAAGAACATTCTTACATTGTCAGTAAGCCTCTGGTCAGGTCAGCAACTCTAGCCTCAAGGGAACAAACCTACTCCCTGAGAGCCAAGAGTTCCATGCAGTGAACACACACCCATAATTTCCACCCAGGGTAGATAATCATACATGTGGCGGCGGAAGCCACTCTCATAGGTTCCAAGCACTGTAATTCTATTGGACGTTATCTGTTTGTTTGTGGGGTGTGTTTACCCCTGTTCAAATCATATATAAGCCAGCCTGGTTACATGCACTTTTGGTCTTTAAGTCTCTGGGTGATTTCCCACAAGCACTGCTCCGTGCTCACTCCTCCCTTTTACCCCGATGGTATGTGTCAAATTCACACAAGCTGCTGCAGGCTTCATTTTGCCCTGGAGCCCTTAAAAAACAGGATTGATAGCCACGGGGAAAATCACGTGAAGCTGTGGGGCAAAATGCGGCCGCGCAGCAGCTTGTGTGAAATTGACATGTACCATCGGGGCAAAGAGAAGAGTGAGCATGGAGCAGCGCTTGTGGGAAATCACCCTCAGTCTATTCTTGTGTTGTTATGAGCTGAATAAAGAAATCACTTGTTCATGAAGCTGCCTCATCTCAGTTCATAATACTGGCGATGAGGATGGGATACAGTGGGTAGACAGCCCCACAGAACCATCAAACTGAATCACTACAGGGCAATTTCCTGGGTTCTTTTCCACAGCCAATATGGCTAAGTACATCCAATCATTTGTCTAGCTAGCTTGGTATTGTTTATTCAAACTGCCATTGGCTGCCTTGAATCAAGCAGAGATGTCAGCACTGTTTTATGTAATACTGGAGATGGCAAGCACTGAACCTGGGACCTAGAGCCAAGAAGGGCAGCATTCTACTACTGAGACAGTTTTACAATGTCCTAGCTTATTTTTCTAACATCTCCTGTTTCTTTAGCTAGGATACCTTTTTTTTAGTGATGAGCAAATTCACTTCGCCTCAGTTCAGATCTGTCTCATTCATTACAAGCTGCCTCAGTACACATTCTGAACACTCGTTTCTTTAATCAAGAGTTCTTTCTTGGCTTGAAATGGTGGACCACACATGCTGATGGTACTGCCTTATTAACTTACCTCCTAGGAATTCTGGTTCCCAATACCAGTCATGGATGGCAGCAGATTGGAAATTCTGCATAAATGAAAGTTGTTCTTATACTTACAACTGGTTTGTAGTTAGTGTAGATTCATAGTAGTCACTAAATGGTATTCTTAACCAGATAAGTATAAATGTTGCTTACATCATTTTTTCTCTAAAGTCCTTCTATTCAGATGCTGCATGAAAATGCTCCTTCTGTTTTGATGACACCAGCTGACATATTATGTGGCCAAGCACATCCCTGTAAGGTGTTGAAGTAACATCTCCATGCCACCAACACAATTTCATAGTACCCCCTTTTAAGGCATGAGGTCTCCTCCCTCATGCAACTACACTCAGTACCAGCTGGAAGTCTGCCAATGAACCCCTGCATGAGCCACTCCTGAATGGCATGTAGTTATATATTGATTTTAGAAATAGAGCCAACTAATTATGAACTGCTTTTTAAAAAAAATATGTTGAGGTCTGTGAGGGAATGCTTTCTTGAAAATTAATAAAGTGGAGTTATGGGGAGCAAGAAGGGGGAGCTTAAAATTTGCAAAGTAGGTTTTTTGCATCATAAAACCTGAGCGCAAAGCAAAATGTACTCCTGTCCTCCATAAATCAAAGTCAGAAAATAGTAATTAAAAAATGACTTGCTGTATGGGATATGTGTAGTTATAGCGCTTCGAAATGAACTATTTTTGATGCCTAAAATTTTGCCATATATCTGGAATAAATCAGGAACTTTTGTTTCTTTTATGGCACTTATTTATTGTGACTCAAGTATAAATAGCTACAAAATAGAGAGTCTGTTATGGGTTCTGTGACTTTTGAACAACTTAAGGTACCATTAATTTATATGGTTAGTGTGGCTTCAACTAGTTTGTTGTGGACAAATAATATTGTTTCCATATGTTCTTATCCCCCCAGTGTTACTATCAGCTTGTCCCCTCTCTGCCTTCATATCAATTTACTAAATATTTTCTGGTTATTATCACAAGTAAAAAGAGAGAGAAGTAGCAGCAACAGCAGCAGCAACAGTAGTAGTAGAGATTTAAGACCACACTTAATTGGATTACTGTACCAGGAGCAGAATGGCTGTCTGGGAGACACCTCCTTTGGTCATCCTCTGGCCGTTAATCAAGGCCACTCAGTGATTAATCAATGTGTTTTTGGCCATGTAAACGACCTATCAAGATAGCATTTCTCAAGGAAAGTTCTGTCACTAACTTGCACTATTTGGAATTACCTGCCAAAGAAACATATTACCATGAAATCAGATTTTACCTCCCTAAACACCCCCCCCCCCAATTCAGGATACTTTCTTTTATCAATTGATGTATTCCCAGTACATAAACTGCCTCTTTCTCCCCTTTGACCTATCTGGTCCTCCCTACCCATTGTCAGTCCTGGAAAGAAATGATTTTGAGCCTGGACACTTGCCCTAAAATTGAGACAGAATCTGCCCCTAAAGAGTGATATGCCATAGTGAAACATGCTGTAGTGTGTTTTTACTGGCTCCAAACAGTTTTTTCAGTGGTAGAACTGTCTCCTCATTCTCTTCCTTTTTGGTTACTTTTGGATTATTTGCTGCCCAGATGCTGAAACATCTGCCTTAGGGATTAGGCATTCACATTAGACTTGAATAGACAGGAAGCTATAGCCATGTCTTCACATTAGCCTCTGGCCTTTTACCTCTCTGCATGAGTGGAGTAACTTGCACAGTGGTTGGATGCTTAGAGTGACCAGCTCCTTTTTGAGATTTCTAACACTGAGTCCATATGTTTGATAGTATTGTGACTGCTTGCTGATTGTCCATGTTTTTATCCCTGTCAGTAAACTATGCTATTATTGTTTTTATTCTGTCAAGAGCTCAGTATTCCTTCTAAGCTTTGCGAAAGATCCCTTAGAATTATTGTAGGGGTCATTGCCTAGACTGAGGCACTCCTTGTACCATGTATAGAAACTAAATCAGCAACTCCTTTCGATGAGGCAAGAGTGGTAGCAGAAGGGAACATCTTCTTCCTTATGCTCTGGCTGTTTTAATGTGGATTTGGGATAAGGTCGAAAAGTAAGCCACATTCATATTGACATGTGTCTACGGTTCATGTGTCTTCTTGACCACATATGAAATCTGGTAACTGTAGCCCAGCAGCTCTTTTTTTAGTTTACGAAGCTTCATACAGAGAGGGTGATTGAGGGCAAGAAGAGGGCATGCACTTAATCCTTTGCCAGCCTACTGTATCTGTACTCCAGTTCACTTGACAGATTTTTCCCTTTCTTAAAAGAAAACTGTAACTTCTACTGCAGCTGTGTTCTTAATCATTCTATCTGAAGTGGCTTTTCAATCTAGAGAACTAATGTTGGTCTGAAACGACGTGTTTTTGCTTGCATTGTATAATTTTGCCCTCAGTGACATGCACAGTTTCAGATATTATAGAGTAGCAAGTAGTATAAATCTTTTCCAGTGATCCTGTGACAGGCCCATACTGGATACTGGAGGCCAGTCAGCATTCATTTGCACACACTGGATGGCATCCGTCTTCATCTGGTAGTAAATGTGCAAGCCCTTTAGTTACTCCTTAGTGGTGATGGCCACTTATGATTGAGGGCTTTCTCTTTCTCTTCAAGGGTGTGTGAAAATCTGGCTGCATGTAGCCTGCACCATACAAATCTACTGATATTGGGTATTGCTGGTACCTCAATAATGGGATGTGTATCATAGTTTGGTTTTATTTTGGTGGCAGACTGACACTTTACCTTCTTGAATATCTCAACAGTAGGCAGAATTCAACCTGATGACTTATGATATGGCTGAAAGAAGAGAATGATGATACTGCCACTAAGGCAGGAAGGAAAGGAAAGGCCCTTACTGGAAAGGCTCAGTTTTGGTGGTGAGCATGAATAACTTGTTTCTGGGATGACCCAGGAAACTACAGGCCAGTCAGTCTGACCTCTGTCCCAGGGAATATACTGGAACAGGTTTTAAGGGATCAATCTGTGATCATCTGAAGGAAAACTTGGTGATCTAGGGAGCCACCCTGAGCCTGGTGTGGTGGGGAGGGTGGGATAGAAGTCAAATAAAATAAATAAATAAATAGATAAGATAAGATAAGTCAGCATGGATTTTGTCCCCAACAGGTCCTCCAGACCAACCTCATTTCCTTCTTTGATCGAGTGATGAGCTTACTGGGTCAAGGGAATGCTGTTGATGTTGTTTACCTGGATTTCAGTAAAGCTTTTGACAGGGTTCCTCATGATGTTCTGATGGGTAAATTAAAGGACTGTGGACTTAACTCTAGGATAGGTAGGTGGATAGGGAACTGGTTGGAGAACCACACTCAGAGAGTAATTGTCAACGGCATTTCATCTGAATGGAGGGAATGTGTCCAGTGGGGTGCCACAGGACTTGGTTCTGGGCCCAGTACTTTTCAATACTTTTATAAATGATCTGGATGAGGGTGTGGAGGGGCTACTCATTAAATTTGCAGATGACACTAAACTGGGAGGAGCAGCGAACACACCAGAAGATAGAGATATAATTCAATGAGCTCTGAACAGACTGGGAAAGTGAGCAGATGTGAACAAGATGCCATTTAACAAGGATAAGTGTTGAGCTACATCTGGGTAACAAAAATGAAGAACACGCATACTGGATGGGGGATACGCTTCTGAGTAGCAGTGTGTGTGAACGAGATCTTGGGGTAAGGGTGGACCAAAAGTTAAATATGAGCAGCCAGTGTAATGTGGTAACAAAAAAGATGAGTGCAATCTTGGGGTGTATCAACAGAGATATAACATCCATATCACAAGATGTCATAGTCCCACTGTATACTGCATTGGTCAGGCTACACCTGGAGTATTGTGTGCAGTTCTGGAGGTCTTACTTCAAAAAGGATGTGGACAGAATGGAGTGCGTGCAGAGGAGAGTGCCAAGGATGATCGGGGACTTGGAGACCAAGCCCTATGAGGAAAGGCTGAGGGACATGGGGATGTTTAGTCTGGAGAAGAGGAGGTTGAGGGGGGACATGATTGCTCTCTTTAAGTATTGGAAGGGCTGTCACTTAGAGGAAGGCAGAGAGCTGTTCCTGTTGGCAGCAAAGGATAGGACTCACAATCATGGGTTTAAATTAAGGGCGGGAAGGAAAAACTTTTTTACAGTAAGAGTTGTGCAACAGTGGAATCAGCTGCCTAGGGAGAAGGTTATCACTGGCAGTCTTTAAGCAGTGTCTATACAAACACTTGTCAGGGATACCATAGGCTGATCCTGCATTGAGCAGGGGGTTGGACTAGATGGCCTATATGGCCCCTTCCAACTTTGTGATGCTATGATTCTATCTCATAGTGGTGGCAAATTGCTGAAGCCCTTGAGAATGGAAAGTTCTTACTATTACACAGCCTGGTTTGTCTCATTGTATGTAAAGGAGGAAGAATGGATCAGGGCTGCAGTGACATGGAAGGAGAGATTCTCCCCCCACCCGAGACACATGTGTTCCCAATCCAAAATTATCATGTCTAGACTGCTTTAAGCTCTATGGAGAAAAAGAGGGATGTACCTGTATTGTGCCTGTCTTTTCCTCTTAAAGAAGAATGGGGTAGCTTTTCTAATGGGAGATATGGTCTGAGGGAAATTTAAATCTGCCCTGAGCCAGTGCCATTTCCCCATAAATGATTTTTTGCAGCTAAATTACATATCAGCGGATGTGATTACACCTTGTGAACATCACAGGTAGTTTGGCTCTCAGTCTCAGGGCAATCTGTCCTCCACTAGTGGGAAAACTACCCCCACAATCCACCTCTACAGCTTGTTCAGGCATTATGCTTGATATTCTTCTCCTCATTACCTTCATCATCATGGTAAGTACTTAATTCATTTTTAAACAATAGAAGAATCAGATAAATAGTAAGATGCTCAAGTGTCTACTGTCACTTTCCTTATAACTAAAACTCTGTCTACTGTAATTATGTATCACAAAGAAACTGCTGGGAAAGCCATCTGGATCACTTATATATCAAAGCCAATAGAAAAGTTTCTGTTTTAAAGATAAAATAAACAAGTTTCAAAGGTTATTTCCAAGGTTATCAAACAGCATTTCAGAAAGGGTTGATCACAATGTTTGCTCCAAGGGAAAACCATGCTGCTTTTTATTATTTATTCTCTAGCTTAGAAGAGCAATGTATTGTGAATTATTCAAGAGATTAACATTTCTGCATATGTATAACAACAACAATTACCTTACTGGTTTTGCCTGTTAACCAATTGCTAACCATTACTGGCTAATAAGTTATTTGCACAGCTACCTTAGGATGCACAGGAGGAGGAGTCATATCATCTTCCAAGTGTTGGGAATGAAACCAAATTTGACTCATCTGAGAATATGCCAAGAGTTAAGAGACAGTTGGATTTACAGTTGCTAAATGTTCTGCCTGATTTCTGCCAAATTTCTGGCTCAGTTCTCAGCCTTATTCAACTAGTACTTTTATAAATAAATCATCCAATTCACATATATCTTCTGATTTGTCTACCCCGAAAGCAGCTGGTCCTGTTTTGTACTTCTCAAAGTTGTTGATGATGGTGATGATGATTAATTTACATTCTACCCTTATTTAGGTAGCTCATGTATGTCTTTCCCAAGAACCCAGGCACTGCCCAGTCCTAAGCCAAACCTTTATCTCAAGCTGACTGTTCTTTCTTTTCTGCTTCATTCCAGTTTGAAAAGCATGATGAACAGAAGCCAAATGTGGAACTGGAACTGAGGTTCAAACATCAGAGTGCTTTTCTGAAGTTGAACACACAATATTTGACTAAAAACGTAAATAAATTACATCACTGATTTACTGTCTAACCAAAACCTGCCATAGATCTACTGAACCAACTTCTACTTTTCATTCTAGTTGATGTGTACATATGAAAACCAATAAATTGGAGTATTTTCTTTGGGAGGGGGCACCTTTAAGATATAATTTGTTCACTGGCAACATTTCTTTCCTTTCAGGAGCCTGAGTGCAATTCAAGGCAAGCTGGAGGTGAGGGGGCAGAGCTGAGGATAAACCACAAGTCAGGAAGGATTCTGAGTGAACTGTCCAAAGTTTAAGGGGCCAGAGGCAGGGAGCATAGCTAAGACCAAGCCAAGGGTCAGGCTTCTGTGTAAGCAGTTGTAAGTGCAAGGACCACAGGTGGGAAGCAATGCAGGTAAGATCATCTTGCAAGAAGTTATGCTAGTTAAAACAAAGAAGCAGGAATCCTAACTCAGTCTGGAATCAGTCTTCAGTTGCTAACAAATTGGCCAGACCAAAAGACAGCTTGCAAGCATAAACCTTAAAAGATTTGAGGCTTTGTGGCTGGTCATATGTTGAAACTCAACCAGGTGGTCTTAGACCCGGAGAGAAAATATAGACCAGGAGTGACTGTTATGTTGTGTTATATAACTTGCAGCAGCTGTCCTGTATTATAGGCTTTGATTTGTTGGACTTGGACTGCTAGATATCCTGGTTCAAGATCCACCCTACTGCCTTTGTATTTCTGTATGGCTGTTTGTTTTTTTGTTAGATATATATTCATCTCTTTCTCGAGCTAGAGTAGCTGACTAGCTGTTGTATATATTTAAGATATCTCCTTGCAATTAGAATAGAAAATGGTTCAGTCTCTATGAACACAGCAAAACACCACCATAGTGTTAAAACTGTATCTGTCTCAGTGCCATCTGTATAGGTTTTTGAGATCAATCCCATGAATATCTGTTGGGTTCGTTTGGCATCAACATATAAAGATGGTACAAAAGACCATGGAATTACAAGTAAAATAAATACTAAAATGTCTTCTGTTTGTGATCAGAAAGCTCTGATGATCAACCAAAGATGGAATCTAAGAATCTGTTCACAAATACGTACAGTTGCCATAATGCCTCATGAGTGCTCAGAACTGCTGCTTAAATGTGTTTCTACAGTGGTGCTAGTCAATAAACTTCCACTTCCACAGTGGTGGTGTTTCCATGACCATTTCTAATTTCCATGAGGGCAGCAACACTTTTTTAGATCACTAATCACTTTGATCTGAATAGCCCAGGCTAGCCTGATATTGGAAACTAAGTAGGATTGGCCCTGATTAGTATTTGGATGAGAGGCCAACAAGGAATACCAGGGTTGCTATGCAGAGGCAGACAATGGCAAACCACCTCTGAACAAGTCTTGCCTTGAAAACCCAGTGGGGTTGCCATAAGTCAACTGCAACTTGATGGCAGAAATAAATACATTGTGGAAATCAGAGTGGCCATGTTTAAATTCCCTTGGGAATTTATTTAATTTATCCCCTGCACCCTCTCCCCACAGGAGACTTGGGGTGGCTTACACCATTTAAAAATACAATAAATACAGGAGAAGACCCTGATGCTGGGAAAGATTGAAGGTCAAAGAAGATGGGGACGGCAAAGGATGAGATGGTTGGACAGTGTCATCGATGCAACGAACATGAAACTGAGCAAACTTCAGAGGACAGCGGAAGACAGGAGGGCCTGGCGGGATCTAGTCAAAGGGGTCGCGAAGAGTCGGACTCGACTGTGCGACTGAACAACAACAACAACAATACAAGAACTAATACATACAATAAATACAGAACAATAAAACCAATTCAAACATTAACTTAACAATAAACTACTCAGAGAATTTAAACAACTGGCCCGCTCCCCAGTTTGTTTTTAAAATGTATGACATGTAAATTTATTAAATAAATAAATAAAATAAAATATATTCCCCATGTAGAATATCTAGTTCAGACAAATGACATCTCTGTGTTAGTCTAATCGAGGTTTCGGTTTAGTAGCCCTGTTAATTAGCCAGCCATGCCCAATTCAAACAGCTGATTGTCATTTTGAAATAAGTGACCATCACTTCCAGAACTCATTAGAAACAGAGAAATTAGTAACTTCTAGTGTTTAATTTTAACTAAAAATGGTTTAGTTGTACAACACTGGCTGCTTCCACATGAGGGTTTTTTGTTTTGTTTCTTGGTCTGGGTGTGCAAACCAGAATGCTTCTTTTTGGAGCATCTATACAACATTGTACTATATAGTGCACATTAAATTTCTGTGCAGAAGCCATGAAGCCATGTGCATGTCAACATTTGCAGTGGCAATGAATGCGAAATGGAGAAACCTTGCTGTGTAGACACAGCATGCAATGCAATCCTGTGCAGAGTTACTCCATTCTATGCCGATCAATATCAGTGGGTTTAGCCTGGAGTCGCTGTGCACAGAAATGAATGATACAGGCTAATCTTCTCCAGTATCGCAAACTTGGAGCAGGATTGTGAGTTAGCATCACCTTAAAACAGTGGACTGATTTCGTGCTCAAGCTGTGGTTGCTGCTGTTATGTCTAAAATGTAGAAGTTTAGTACAGCTTACTGCATGCGCTGGAGTTATTACCTGTTAGTGCCCCTGCCATAAACACTAAATGCTATATCTGAGGTTGAAGGATGAGGGATTCACCAGGAGAATGCTAATCTCTCTGGTGAGTGTGACATACAGCTTTTTGTTGTTTTTGCTAAAAGCCATCACTGCCACTTATTCTGGGATATCACATGAATATTCCTATTCAGATAAGAAATGTCACAAACAATGAGAGATCATATAAAACCTGCACTGCTCAGTGAAACCGAGCAATGTCTTTTCTCAGTATTTTAAACATGGCGTGAACTAACCTATTTCAACACAGCTTTCATTTCCTACTCTTCACTAAAAGCAACTCTAGCACTTCAAACATTCCCTTGTCTAATCCAAATCATTTTAATAATTACAGCCTGCCCAATTTAGCAGTTTTAATTTATATTTTCTCTTCAGTTCCATGTCACTCAAGTGGTTTCTTCAAGGAGAAAAGGACGGTAGCAGCAAGAGACTCCCTCCCCGACTCCCTTCCTCAAGCCTTAATTTCTTTAAACATTTCTATCATCTGATATTCTGCAGCTCAATTTTCATTTGCATTCTGCCCAGGTTGTAGAGGGGAACTCAAGACAGTTTGCAGCTAAGTCATATTTCTGTTCTATCAAGATAGAAAGGAAAATTAATTGGGAGGCAGAGTATGTTCCTGAACAATGGAAGTATGCAAGATATATTTTATTTATTTGCTTTTAAAACATTTATACTGTGTTTCAATAGGAATGCAAGAAAGTGTACCCAATTAAAATAAAAATGAATATATAAAAAGAAAGTAAATATTTTTATGACTCTGAGGTATGCGTGGAATATTATTCTCTCTCTGGAATTTCAAAATGGCAGAGGAACTTCTGAGGTTGTTTGGAAATGAAATTGACCAGAGAGACAAACATCAGACAAGAATGTCAACCGTCTCTGTGGTGATCCATATTTTTAGTCTTTCTATAATAATAACCACCATCATTAAAAATGTCTGCAGGTGGCTGCATCTCCCCAGGCCCACCCTCCCTCCATGGGTGGACAACAGGGTCAACCCTTCCACCCTGCCCAGGGACCAAGAGCCACCTGCACATTTGTGGGTGTTGTGGTTTTGGATGGAGAGGGTGTACTTGCAAAAACAGATTTGCTGCTGGGCATGGGAGGGATTGCTTAGCTAGTTTACTGAGTCAGGGGCCAGGGGCTTTGCTTTGCCCCGGGTTCCTCTGTGCTGTGATACAGGTGGGGGGGTTTGCTAGAAAGGGTGGAAAAATCGGGATTGGATTCCTCTTTCACATAGCATGTTTGTTTAGCAAGATTTTGCTGCTGTCTGTTTCTTGGTGGTTTCCCTTCCTTCTTCTTTTCATTTTTGTTGTGTAGTGGGTTCGACACATTGAATGATCAGAAAACAGCGTGATTCTCAGCACATGTTTACTAGTACACAACATAACACAGAATACCGGCCTACGCGGCCAACTATATACAGTACTGTGGACCACCCACAGGTCCCATTGGAGGGTTTAAACTTTCCGACAAGGTCCCTATTGATGACCGCTTGAGGTTTCAGGATCCTGGTCCCTATTGTCTACTGAGAGTCAAGCTCTAGAATGCGTCGCTGGCACCTAGTGGCGGTCAGTGGACATAACAATTTTATTGCTCTCTCCATTTCAGGTTCCAGTAAGATGAAAGATTGAGGTTTTTTTGAGGGGTGCTGCTTTTGGGGGAGGGGCTTCAAATTAGTACTTTGTCATTTTATCCCCCACACACACTGGGCTGCTTTTTTTAATTTTTTTAATAAAAGTTTTATTGACTCCCCTAAAAAGGGGAGGTATTTCGCTTAAAAGAAGAAATGGGAAAGGTAGACAGTGGGAGAAAGAGAAAGCTGAGTGATATATAAACTGGTAAATTAAACTGTTAGTAATGTCCAATTAATCTTCTTGGGCTTCTTCTGTGTGTTGTCAAACTTCTTATTTTTTTTAATCCGGTCACATAAAGTTCTCTGTTAGTATGTTAGTAATGTTCCTTTGAGTTTCTGTTAATAAAAAAGCCTCTTCTGGGCACATTCAGAACCGCTTCTTTGCGTGCTGGGTACTTTTAGTGTCGCTGACGTGGAGGAGCTTCCTCTGTTGTCTTCTCCTTCCGGCTTGTTTGATCTTCCTTCGGGTTGCTGTTAACAATCTCAGTTCATGCACTGTAAATCCTCTTCCTTATCCTCTTCCTTGCTTGCCATTACTGGAGGTCCCCAGCTTTGAGAATGGTATTAATTTCTTCGCTTTTATATCCGCTCGGGCTGCTTTTTGTTTGGGGGTGATCTGTATTTGTCTTTACTGCCCACTGACTTTGCTTTGTTGCCCACTGTTCTCCATTTAACCCCCCACTGAGCTGTTTCTCCGGGGGGGGGGTGTTAATCTGTGTTTGTCATTCTGCCTCCCTGCACCCACCCTGCCTTGGGGGACTTGTTCAATCACCAGGAAGTGATTTAGGGTGATTTTAGTGGCAGCTCTCCACACGTCATTTGAAACCTCTCCCCAACTGACCTGCTTCTTCTCAGGGGGGGCATCAATCTGTGCCTGCCTGCCTGTTTCCCTCTCTGACAACTGACAGCACCATGGCTACCTCTCCCTCACCACTCACTGGTGGCAACCAGAGGAACTCCAGAGTGGAATCATAGCCACTCCTCGGGAGAGGAGAGACTCGCTGACACCTGGCTACAAGATGGTTCTCCACACAGAGGGAATGGATGTGGAACACATGGCGGCAAACATCACCATGATGATACAGAGTAGCCTGAGGGAGTGGTTGGGCAGCAGACACATATGGCTACCTGGTCATGGATGCCCGTGCCAGCATGCAGGCAGCAGTGCCTGAGGAACATCATTTGCCTGGTGCACAGGCTGCACCATGTGGTGAGGGATGCCCTGTGGCTGGGGAACATTGCTACAGGGGGATGGGATGCTGTCACCCTTGAGATTAGGGCCCAGCTGGAGAACTCCTGGTGCCTGGACAGTGACTTCTTGTGCAGGATTAAGGCTGTGCATCTGTTGCAAGAGAGGCAGGGGTAGGAGGGAGGTCATAGCCCCTTTGTATACTGCCTTGGTCAGGCCACACCTTGAGTATTGTGTGCAGTTCTGGAGGCCTCACTTCAAAAAGGATGTGGACAAAACCGAGAGGGTGCAGAAGAGAGTGACGAGGATGATCAGGGGTCTGGAGACTGATGAATGAGAACTCTGTTATTGAATGAGAACTCTGTAATATTGGCAGGCAGAAGTGCCGGTCAATCTTTGAAGGGTCCCTATTTGTGTTTCCAAGGCTGGGAAACACCACTCCCACCATTGCCTAGGATTTTTGTGTCAGAGTTTCTGGGTGGGTTTCGTTTACCAAGCCACGCCCAAAAGCTTGGAGATTTCTTCAGAGACAATGTGCATGCTGAACATCACCTCTCAAGCCCCGATCTGGCCAGAATTCAGCAAGAATATTGGCTGGTTATGCCATTCATGCCCATCCTTACTTCTAGCATTTGCATATAAAAATCTATAAGTCCCCAGACATGTTAGGCCTGTAACCTTCCTCCTGTGGCCTCTAGAACTTGTCATGCAGTCAATATTGTTTGTCACCCTCTCAGTGGTCAGTCCTAGTCCATTTCCCTCTTCTTGCATGTTTTCCTTGTCCACCCACCTGCCTTAGTATTTTATTATCTGCTGTTGCACATATGTATAACCTCCTGGGACTAGTTGTTAACTGTGCTACAGACTGCCATCGTGTGGTTAGTGTTAATTGATGTTTTTACAGAGGTATTATGTTTAATTTATTGTTTATAGGTATTGTTGTAACTCGCCCTGAGCCTGCTGTGTGGGGAAGGGTGGCTAGAAGTCTAATCAATAAACAGAACAGTAACAGCTACCCCTTCATCTGTTAGAGATCAGCCATCCTGAAACAGAAACATTTCATATATTATCCTCTTGACCTCAAAGCCATGCATTCAGGATTTGCAAAGAGACACTAAATTCCATAACCTATTTCCACATGCAGTCATTGATTTTAAAGTTAAATATGATTAGTTAGCATTTTGCTTCACTCTTGTGGCTCATTGCCAAGTGATCAATAATATTTTTATTTAGAGATTTAGAGTTGCTGCTGAAATAAAGCAAGACCATAGATATTCACACAATGCACACTGAAAAGGTGATCCTCCCCCGAAGCCTAATGGATCTGACTGATTTTCAGATGGCATTAGGGGATTTTCCTGTTGATATGGTTGGTGTTCCTTTCAGTGCCCTGGTTGACCTCTGGATTGAGGACATTATCTGGGCAGTTGAAACAATCTCCTAGGCACTCTTTCTCAGGTCAGGACAGTACCTTGATTTACAGAGGGGCTGCAGATGATGGAAAGATGAAGGAGAAAGCTAGATTGACAGGGGAGAAGGGATCATGACCAATCTGATGAAGCATGAGCTTGAGCTCATTTTGAAGCCTTACTCCATGATGGTGATGACAGCAGACAAACAATATTTCTCCACCACCGTTCTACCTGCACAGTGTAGGCCTGTGGAACTCTTCTGAGTAGTGAGGGAAGTATTGAGTTCTCTCCTACAGGAGGTGAACTGCTCTGTAGCACACTGTGACCATTTTGCTCAACACTCTATGGATAAAATCTCTTGCATCTGTTCTGACTTGGACTCTACATTTAGCAGCAACAGGACCAGATGGTCCCAGGGTGCAGATTTTGTGGCATACCTTTTGGTGTGTGCAGTCTGATGGTGTGGACAGGTTTCTGGGAAGTTTGAGACCTACAGGGCCGGCTCCAGGTTTTTTTGCACACTAGGCGAGGCTACCTTCTGGTGCCCCCCCCCCGTGTGCCCACCAATTTTCAAAGATTAATGCATTTTAGGAAGAATGAAAATGTCATAGAGCCCACCCTCTAAAGCAGCCTTTTGTTCCAGGGGAACTAGGGGTGCCAGCTTACTAGACTACTTTGCAACCCACTCCGGAGTGTCATGTCCACTCCAGTCTACAAGAAAGTTGCAGAACTTGATTCTCAAGGGCAGATCTTCTCTCGAGGGAGGAGGCCCCCGTGTGAATGACAGCTGTCAATCTGCTGCTCCTGGGCCTCGAGATCACAGCGGCGCTTGATGGGGGGAGACGGGAACCCGGAGATGAGCTGGAGGAAGAGGAGGAGGAGGAGGCCTCTTTGCATAGCTCTGCCCAGCCCAGCGCCCTTCCAGCAGGCACACCACACGGCCAAACCACCGCCCCCTCAGAGAAGGGGTTGCAGCTGAAGCCGAGTCCAGCCAACGGAGCGCCTGACAACAAAGCGTTCCTCTACTCGGGCTTTTGCCATGGGCAGATCAAGCCAAGGTCAGGGGGGTTCAGGAGAACTTGCTTCAGGCCCTGGGACAGCAGAGGAAGGAGTCAGCTTGCGGGCGTTTTTTCTCTCCTTCCGCTCATCCAAAGACAATCAGCTCAAGAAAATCTGCTGCGAATGCCCTGATTTAGCATGGTGTGTGTGGGGGGGTTCTCTCTGTTGAGCCCACCCTGTGCAACTTTTCAGCCAAGAGAGGTAGGGGAAAGCTAGGAGGGATGGGGGGGAACCCCTCACCTCCTGAACTCCTGTGTCATTCTCTTCCACAGTCTCCACCTCTTCACCCTGGGAGGGGCGGGGAGCATTGGTGGCAGGGGCCTTGCTGCACTCCTCGCAACCCGGGTGGAAGGAGGGAGGGTGGAGGGAAGGCAGGCGCACTGGGAATTGGGGAAGCAAAGAGGTGGCGGTGGCCAGGGTGCACGGTGCAAGCTTTTGGCAGGGGTGAGGGGCTTTTGGTGGGGGGAGGGTGGCTCAGTTCATGCCCCCATGCCCTAGGCAAAAGTCTAGTTCACCTAGTGAGTGAGCCGGCTCTGGAGACCTACCATCTGCTTGTATGATCTTTGCCTCACTTGGCTGCTTAGATCTGCTGGAGGCATAAAAATATTTTGCCTTTCTGCTGAAAACTGAATTCACCATCCTTCCTTTTTGTGGTCCATTATTTCCTTTCACAAAGTCAGGAATTTTACTGCTGCCATTTTGAGCATTGTCCTAGAACTGAGATATCTTTTTAGATGATTGAGGAAAGTTCACTTTGTACAGTGGAAATTATTAGCATATAATTTCATTAAATCTAGAGTATGAATCTTGAAATTAAGTCTGGGCAAAGCAGTATTTAGATGACATTTCTCCCATGACATACATTCTATCAGTAATTATTGCATCGAACAAAATGAGCAATCCCGCCTGCAGTTATCTAAGGTAAGGCTTTCGTTTTGAAGTGAATTTGATATGTGCATCAATTTGCCCAGCCATTGTACGATATTTCTGATTTGCAAGCTGAGATAATATAACCTTTGTGAAGAAAATTGAAATACAGAGCATCACTTCACTCATTTTTTCATTCCGTTTTACAGTGACCCAAGATCAGGGCAAGACAAAGAAAATCAGTTTGCTGAGGTGTAGATAAATGCTTATGGTTGCCAGGTACAGAAACAATATAGTTTAGACTGTGAGTGTGTGTGTGTTTGTACATTCACGATTATTGTCTAAATTCCAGGCCAGAAGATTAGACAGGAGGGACTGTGACTCAGTCCCAGATACAGTTTCAGCCACCTCAAGGGGTCTGAAGTGTTGTGAAAATGCCCCTTTCTGCATAAAACCCTGGAGAGCAACTGCCATTTTTGAAGAGAACACTCAGTTACATAATTCTGTAGTCTGGCTTAATATAAAGCAATTTCATGTGTTTGTAGATTCTTGTACCTGATATCCTATAATATCCTATCATATAAAAGGGAAAACAACAACAACAGTCAATTGTAGGCTCAGTTTGTGGGCTCAGAACCATATAAATAAAGTAGAACAGAATTTTCAGGTGAGTTTTAAGCTGCTGTTCTGAATCAAACAATCACCCTCTTCTGAGGCAGTCAAAGAATGCAGTTAAGAAGAAAGGAATGATAGCTGCGCTCTGTCAGCTTTCAGTAAGTTTTGAGAACTATGATGAGATACTGAACATTTTGGAGAAACCATGTTGATCTAAATGAATCTGCGTGCTAAATTATTATTATTTGTGTTTATTTAGAAAAATATTTCCATGTCATTTATAGTCCATTTACATTAAATTTTTCCATGATGTTTCATAAGGGGGGATAAAACATAATATAAACCATAATTTTTGTCCTGTGAAACAAACCAAACACAGGCTCCCCAGAATTCACCATGAAATATCACAGGGCATGATAGGAAGTGAGGCAAACACTGATACAAACAAAATATAGCTTTCAGTCCACACTGTGAAAGCTCATAGAAGTGGGTTGGCCAAACTTGACTAGGATTGTGCTTTGTGATGTATGCTGAGCAATAATGAAGTTCAAAAATGAATGTCTATATAAAATTCAATTGATTGCTCTGGATTATTTCTTGAATTGACTAAGAAAAGATGTTCCCATTGCTAAAAAAAAAATAATGCCAATTCCATTTTGTCAAAACTTCAGCATTTTTGGAAACTGGGCAGACAATTAGGGGATGGGTATGGACCAGCTCGCTAAGTAAAGTTCATCATGAATTTTGGGTGGTTCGTGGTTTGCAAAGTGATGCTCATGGAAGGGCACCCAGCACGAACATTCTATAAACTTTGGTGCTGTTCATAGCGGTTTGTGGCAGTTTGTGAATGGATACATTTTCATTTGTTCAATTAAACTCTGGCACTAGCAATGTCCCTGGGTCACAACACAACATCATGTCCCTTTTCCTCACAAATATAGTGAAGAAACACACACAGTAACCACTGGGGTGACATTCATCTCAAATACTGTAATACAGCAATGAGCCTTTACCCTACCAAAGGTGCACTCCATGACATTGCAGGTCCAAGGCAGTAGTTGGTCAAAGTTCCTCACCCTCATATTCTTACCTCTGTTGTATGACTTCATCAACCCGCACTGCTTGGGGTAGGTGCCATCTAATGCTGGATCACTCACACCTGGAAGAGTGGTACTCAGTGTTCCCTCTAAGCTCCACAGTGTTGTGAGGAGAAATTCTACCTCGTGAGTGAAAAAAGCTAGTAGCATTAAAGTTGTGAGTGAGTCTACATTTGCCTATCACATAAATTAGTTTTTTTTAAAAAAGATTACTTCCATAACCTTGTAAAAATCTCAGAATAAATTCTTTTTAAATGATATTTAAACTATATTTTAAGAATAATTTAAACATTATTAGAGAAAACAGAATTAAGTCAAATTTCACCTACCCCTTTCCACTACATTGGTAGACCTGTCCTCCGGAGAACAGGTCTACCCACCCCAGTTCACTATATTGGTAGAAAACATACCAGCATATTGTGGGGGGGGGGGGACACTTACAGTCTACTTTAGGGCTTTTTTGTTGTTGTTTTTAAGTGAAATATGACAACCAGCATCACAGGTCAAGTATAACAGTAGAGGAACAATCACTGTCAGAACCTTGCCTAACTTAATGAACAGGAAGTTGCTTAAATGTTATCAACCTGCCCAAACTACTTATTTATTCAAATATTCATATCCCACTTTTCCCCGTGACTCAAGGCAGTTTACAAATCATACTGAAAAGCACAATAGGGTTGTGCAAAAAAAATATTTCTCCCAGCTCCATTGTAGCCTATGAGGACCATAACAGTCAATAGGCACCTTGGGCTACAATGGAGAATCAATCTGGGGCTCTGGTGGGCTGTTTTCAAGTTTCAAAAAGATTGGACCAGGGGGTCCAATTCTGTGGGCTCCAGAAGAAGATCCCCCCATCCTCCAGGAAATACTTTCTGTGCAGAAGCAGAAACCTCTGAGCTGGCATCTGTGTGCCAGTGCCTCCAGCACAGTTTAGAAGGAACTATGGTGGTGGTTGGATTGCACTGAACAAAACCCCTTACATCCATTGCAGTGCATATCCAGGAACTGAAAAAGATGAAGGCATCATGATTCCTCCCATGCCATTCCACCTCTGCATCAATGAAACACCCAGTGTGGTTGGCAGTTCCCTAGAGAAGGATGGAGCAGAAATATTTCCCATTGCTGTACTGATCAGTGTGCACCATCAATTGAACTTATGCAGTGGGGGAACTGAATGTGTGTGAAACCATCCATTACCTGTAAAGGAAAGAAAAGGGAAATTTAAAAACACACTTCATAATTTCCACCTGAGTGCAGTTGGGACATTCTTTCCATTTGGTACAGTGCTAACATACTAATCCAACATTATTTCACTGTTAAAATTGTATTTAATGCTATTGCAAAATGATTTAAAAAATAGAGGAGGCTTACCTTCATGACCTCGTTGCTCCCGGCGACAGTCTTCTTTAGCAACTAGATTTCCATGGTGAAGCACACCTCCAGAATGATTTCCTCCACCGTGAAGAGTCCCAAATCAAACTGCTCATAAACTTTGAGGTAGGAGTTTGCATTCACCAGGTACCAAATGACCATTGCAACTTGCTTCTCCATGGGAATTGGTACATACATCTTGGTGCTCTGGTGGAATAGCTTTCCTCTCAGGGCAAATACAATTTCCATAAAGGTTCAGTGGGTCATATGGAACTTGTAAACCCACTGCTCATTGATCCACATGCTGAGAATGAAGTTGTCCCATGAGTTGGTGCTCTTTGGGTAGACCCAATGGCAAGGGGGGAAATGCCTGTCTGCAAAAGTATGCTTTCTCAGCCTATCCTGGCAGGAGCATGGTGGAAAAGCCAGATACACATTTGGCTACTGTGAAAGAATGCAAAGCATAGCAGATCATTTTCCTAAACTTGTGCAAATAAACTGACCAAGCATTCTTCTGGCACAGAGGCTGAATTTAGTGATAAATTACATATGAGGATTAGTGGAGCAACAGTTTAAGAACTCTCAGATGTATGCCATCAGGACCTAGAGATTTACTGGTTTTTTATTTCCCAAATAGGTGTAGTGTGGAAAGAATTTTCAGAAATATAGAAAGTTTGGGTTTAAAATGAACAAAATAGTTGATACAGAATCCACATATGTATATCTGTCTTGCAAACAAACAGGCTTGACCTTTTCTCACTGAAGATGTAACACATTCCATGCCCAGCCCAGGTGTGACTCTCACAATAAGCATCTGGTCAGGCAAACAAGTTTGAGATGTGACAGATCCCCCCCAATTTCCTGGACCATAAAATACATGACCATTTGTGCAGCTGGGACTTCAAATTTCACAATGCAAATTTTCAGGGGGAAAACAGAAGTTCAAACAAACCCTGATTTTTATCTCAGCTATAACACCAAAAGGACAGTTTGTTTGAATCAATATGAGTATGAGACCCACAATTTAAAGGCAATAAACAATTGCAGCTGGACCCTAATTCAATATGCAATCCCAGGGACAAGATTTCACATACCTTAGAAAATACCTTTGAAGTAGCAATCTGGTAGCTTCAAAGAACCTGTGGCCCGAATGGTGGGAACCACAAACTCATCCCAGTGTGAACTTTTGGTATAAGGAAGGGATTTTACAATCGCAACTTCCAGGAAAACAATTTTTCAGTAGCCAATTTCCACCTGTAAATTGGTACATGTGATAGGATTATCAAGAAAACGCTTTGATCTTTGGGTATAAATACGGCTGGGGCTCCAGCAGATTTTCGTTGGCTTCTGAAACTCCAGACACTTCTGGGGAGTTAGGAGTCAACCCAAGGAGATCTCTTTGCTGGGTTGCATGCTTTGTTGGGTGGGATACTGTTGTCTGCATGTTCAATTTTTGTATGTGTTTACTATCTATAGTTATTGAAATAGATGTGTATTGTGTGTATAGTTGCTACAGCGTTTTGCTGTTTCATCTGTCAGGTAAACTCTGAAATACTGAGCCTTTTAAATAAAAAAAACAATATACAGCAGAGAGACCTTTGCTTGGAGTGTCTCTAGCCAGCGCTCAGCATTTCAAACTGCACCTTCTGCCTTTTGGTAAGAGAGGCAACACACTAGAGGACACGAACCACAGGGAGGGGGTGTGTGGGAACACATTTTCTTCCAACATGTAGAACTTCATCTCTCATCACCTCATTTTGACTCAGTGCTTCAAAAGTGGGTGTGGTAATGATGCATGCCCTACACTTTCCACAGGGGACACACAAGCAAAAAATTCATTAAGCTTCTCTGCCATCTCCCCATCTTCCTTTAGCAATCCCTTTATTCCTTGGTCATCCAAAGGGCCCAACTCCTTCTCTGGCTGATTTCCTGCTCCAGATATATTTACATAAATGTTTGTTTGCAGTCTTGATGCATTTAGCATCCTGTTCCTCAAATTCTCTTCTTGCATGGCTAATAATTAAATTATTTTTCTTCTGCCAGAGCCTTCAATCCTGTCTGTGATCTCTTACCCCACTTGTTTTTAACCCATTCTTTCCTATTCTGGAAACAAATTGTCACTCTTTATGTGTAAACTGCTGTGCAGCAATTTTTAAAGCTTTTTAAAAACAATTAGGTGGGGTATACATCCCAAATTGAATGGTGTATCCAGTTATCCCAGAATGGCTATGGCCCTGTGTCTACTAAATCAAAAGAGAAGCTGAGAACTTGGATTGCTGAAATTGCTAGGTGCTTATCTCCAGTTAACATATAGCAAAAGTTTAAAATGGAGTCTTTCCGTCCTGTCTAGCTTCTACCTGGACAGCTATCTTCAGAGTCCTATCTGCATTGAAAGCAACATGAAAATGGGCAATGCAAACCAAATATGAACAACTAAATTCCATTGTGTACAGTTCAGGTGGGTAACTCATTATTTTATTTATTTTATTTTTATTTTTTGGATTTGTATCCTGCCCTTCCCTTGATGGGCTCAGAGCAGCTTCCAACAATAAAATACAATACAATTAAAACAATTTAAAACACAATCTACATTTTAAAATACAATACAATAGAGTTATATTTTTCCAAAAGAAGAGCTTTTGTTATATCTTTCAATTATTTACATGATTGTTTACCAACTGGAGTCAACAATGTCTTCTGAAAAGTGGAAGATGGGGTGGTTAACAGACTTAAAGGATTCTGGGCTTGTTTTTGATGTAATACTAAAATGCAAATGCAAGACAAAGGCTGCAAAGAGTAGCTCTTCCTGTCTGAAAATATTACAAAAGGTCAAAACTTGTTTTCTGGATGCACATTTCATTTAAATCCAAATAACAAATCAGATCAATGATGATATAGTTCTTCCTTGAGGAAGCAGCATTTTGGACATAAAGTCCAGTGTGATGGATTTGGATCACTAAACATTGCTATAAAAAACCATCCAAGTTACCTATTACAAGTTCTTCGCATGGGGGGGGGAGCTTTAGAATGTGTTGAACTATGATGCTGTGAAGTTTATACTAACGTTTCTATCAATGACTTTGCTTTATTTTAAGCTATTCTATTTTTTTAAGTGATGTGAGGCTACACAAAAACCAATATGATTTTAGTAAATAGTGATCTGGACCTGTTATATGTATAAATCCAAATAAAACTATGTGACTTGGCCACTTGTAGGGATCTGCAGTTGAAAATGTAATAATTGTGATATGAACCAAACCACACACCCTGTACTTCTGACATTTGGGAGTTGGCAGAAGCCTTCTGATGTAACTCTGCCTGATTTCAGATTCCCTGGATGAAGGGAGGGGCTGAGAATGGAGACAGGCTAGAAAATCCTATTGCTAAATGCCAGGTCGGTCACAGGGAAAACAGCAGCCATTCAGGATTTAATCCTGGATGAGAAGGCTGACTTCTCCCAGCTCTGGCAAGTAACAAGGATGTGTCCACGAAAACCCCCAAGCTCTTAACATACTTTTCAAATGCCACCTGTATTCTATTCAGCATCAGTGGATGCAAAGCATCTGCCTTCCCAACCATCACCACCTCGATTTTGTCTGGATTCAGCTCCAATTTGTTCTGCCTTGGCCACTTAACCATGGCTTCCAAATACTGCTTCAGGACCAGGACAGATGCATCTGAAGGCTTAGATAATAAAATGGGTGTCATCCACATATTGATGACATACCACCCCAAAGCAACCTCATATAAATATTGAAGAGAATAGGTGACAAAATCACACATGTGACAGAGACATAGATGTTATCAAGATCTGTGCAGATTTAACTGATGAGAAAAAGAGCTACAGAATTAGCACCTGTGTTGGAGAAAATATTTTTTTCCCAATTAGCCATTTTATAAGAAGGTTTGTGCCATTAAACTCTCATCATCAAAGATTAAAGTTAAACTCCATCATGAGCACTGACACTATCTAGTGTCCTCTTCTGCATTCTGCATGCTCTCAATTCCCAGTGTACCTATATTTCACTGCAGGTATATGGCTCTGCATTTACTCTTGCTTCTCTTACTGCAGTTAACATCAACAAGGTAAATGATCTTTCAGGATTTATTAAGACATAAACTCCTCAGATGACATTTATACCATGGGCATTTGAATGAATTATATCATATTCTATTATGACAAGCATACAGATTAAAGAAACCAAGGCATGGCCTGGACCATCCCAGAGCAGCTATGTTTTTTGGGTTTGTGGTGACAAAGCATGGCAAAGATGGTGCACAGATACTTAGTTAAATAGCAATTCTCATAAAACAGGGCAGATCTCAAAAGTTGAGTTTATCCATTAGAAATGGTCCAATAGGTAAACTTTATTACTCATACATCCATTACTCTTGTTCTGTAGAAGAAAGCCCTACACATAATCATCTGCAAACATGTACATACATTTTAAAGCCTATGTAGATTAAAAGCATATACCAAGCCAGGATGTGTACAAGATGCAGAATTTATGCAGTACATTGATCTTGTGGGCCACAAGAGTGCAGTACTTAGAAATTACAAGCATGCTGTGACTTGATGTGGGGGATTCAAATCTTATCTCAACCATGAGCTCCCTGGGTAGCCTTGGGCAATCAACCATCTCTCACAGCATTTTTATGAGATAAGAACTGCAAATAATGTTGTACACAGAAAACGCAATTGAGAGACAAAAAATAATAATAATGTGTATACTTTGATGGACTCTTTAAAGAGTTGTTTTGTGTCCAGCTTTGTTTTTAGAAGATCAAGTCAAAGTAGTCTCAAATAATTCCCCTCTCTCACAGCTGCATATTGGCTGAAAATTATCTCCTCTTTAAGACTTAGCTATTCTGATCCGTTTCCATAAACTTGAGGCTGGTCTGAAAACAATCTGGAAGCTTTAACTGTCATGAATCCCGGGGCATGTAGCATTGATCATATTATATCTATTTTAAAACATAATCACTGTTTACATGTTCTTTCAGGGTTCAGTTTACAGTGCTGGTCCATATCTTAAAAATCCCTGATGACCCACATACTTAATGGACTATGGTTTACACTACATATGACGGTGTATTTCTGGCCACCATGAGGTTACTACTACCATTTTAGAGACATTTTGAAATGCCATTTGGGCCTGATCCGGATCTAGCCTGTAGTACAATGGGATTGTCTCTTACACCCCAGGAATGTTTCGGCACTTGAAAAAGCACGGGGGGAGGGGCCAAGAGTGCTGTGCTGTGGATCAGGATTCAGATGGTGGCAGCATCCTCATGGTGGCCACAAAGAGAACCATCACATTTAGTTTGGCTCTGTCTCTTTTGATATGAACCAACTTCAGTCCTCCCATTAGTTTTTCTTGTATATTTTCCCCATCCAAAACTATTAGATTTGCCACAGCCTGGTCTTAGGCCTTCTAAGCAGTGGTACTTTTCCTATAGAACATCCTTCTAGAAGATGTTAGGATGGAACCCATCTCAACACTGCAAACTGTACAAGGAACCTGTACAACAGTTTTGCTTAGGAGGGCCTTTTGTGGATGCTAATTTGTGTTGCTTTGTGGTTGTCTTTCCAGAGATTACTGGTGTCATGATCTGGGCTGTGCCACCAGCAGCCTACTAGGCCCAGATAGCCTGGCTAGCAATAGGTAAGGCTGGGCCTACAACTCCCAGGAGCCCCTGAGAGGTTTTGGAGCCAAAATTGACCAATAGGAAAAGAGGAGGGCTTGGAATAAAAGATCTGGTGCAGCAGGAAAAGTTTTTCTTCTTCCTAGGGGACAGAGCTAGAAGCTACTGAGGCTTTTGTAGGGAAGAGACCCTCGCCCTGAGGGAAGGGTGAGTAGTCTAGTGCCACTTGGAATAGTGAGCTAGGGACAGTATATATTTAGACGCATTAGGGCATTTGATTTCTTTTTTTTTCACCCACTTACTGTTATAATTCTGCACCTTGTTTGTTTGACCTCTTATAAAATAAACTATTTTCATTGTTCACTGCCTGGTCCTCACACCTATTATTCAGCCAAAAGGGAGGTCTAAAGGACTGGTAAGATGCTCTGGGCCTTCTCAGAGGAGCCTGGAACTAGAGTGGTGGCAGCAGCAGGTGACACCCCACCTGAGCCGTGACAACTGGTAATAGTAGATGTGTTTATTTTTGGTGCTTTGGTTTTTGAATGTATTATAAATTATATTTTTGGGTACATGTATGCTTCATAAGGTACTTTGAGCCCACTCTGATGGAGATAAGGGCAGAATATAAATTCTGGAATGGATGGATGGATGGAAGCCTAATTGCAAAAGTTGCTCCAGACAGTGGTCTTCTGAATTAGCCATCATTCATATGCAAACATGCACAGCCAACTAGTTTCCAACACACTAGAAACATATACATAACAGAAATATACATAACTTTTGGGATCATGAAAAAAAGACATGAAGAGCTAAAATCTTGTTGATACTATAGATATGTAACCTCCCTTCAACCATGTAAAACGTAACCCAAAGGACCTACATTAACTGCAGTTGTTCACAGTATATTTTCTCTTTTAATGTAAATCCAGTCTCACAATATGAATACTATATTTAGAGGATCAGGAATAGGCAAGAGCCTCCCTGGGCCATTTTCTGACCTGGGCTCCTTTAAGATTGTAGGGCCCATTTCACACAGTGTAGATGATTTGTTGGCTTCAACTTTTCTTAACTTATTCAATATCTCTGCCTCACTAGCTTGGAAGTCAGCCGTGATAGTGGATACAACAGATAGCTTCAGATGGCACATTTTTAGTGTTCGTTTTTTGTAAAGAATTCATTTAATGCTCCAATTCCTTTGCCATCCTCTGTGACTTCATTCCCCATTCATTCCTGTAATGTTGCCACTTCCTCTCTCACTGATTCCACAAGGAGCTAGTCAATCTTTTAAACATTTCTATCCATCATTCAAACTTTCTTCCCATAACAGAAAATAGATTTCCTTTCCATTGTTCTAGTATATGCCTTATCAAACATGGCCTGCATAATTAGGAATGGTTTTCTCAGCAAAAACATACATGAGGACATACCATCTCTGCATATGGAAAGTTTGCCAGTCATTTATTATATGAATAATGAATGGTACAACAGTTTGTATACAAAGATAACTAAGGTAAAATACTCATCAAATTAAAATAGCATGAACAAAGCCCAGTTGATTATTATATTAATATATTGTTGAGAGTTTGACCAGTTTGATCACTGTCAATGAGTGTTCAGACAAAATGAACTAAATCTTACATTGCCTTGTCATTAGGGTTGTACTCAAGGAAAACAATTTGTTGCCGTTTCTGATCCAGGATTCTGAGAGGACACCTTTATTCTTATTTGTGATTTTGGAGTAGGACAGTACCAGATAGGATACAAATCTCTGAGTGTGTGTTTTTCAGGTTTTAGAATTTTGAGACCATTATTTTAATGGGGGAACCAACTTGGGGATCTTGTGCAGCTGTTTTTAAAGATAATGGAAGCAGGTTTGCCCAAAACAGAGTCCTCCTCCTAATCTAAAGATCCCTTAAGTTTGGGCAAACAAGTTCAGTTTTTCAGGCCCTTGAAGTAGGTGTCCTTCTGCATCCATCTTTCCACTGGTTCCTACAGAGAGAAATGGTGGAGGATCAGCAGGAGAGTGCTGGCCACCAGCACATTTATTTATTTATTTATTTATTTATTTTTGAATTTCTGCCCTGCCCTCCCGGCCGAAGCCAGCTCAGGGTGGTTTACATAAAAACAAATAAGTTACATTAAAACATAAGTTACAATTAAAACTATTCTAAAAAAACCTGGCTGCAATAGAACTATAGAATTATACTCTTACAGTGGCTAAGTGTTTTTAAACATCTTTTCGCTGAAAGTTCTGCATTTGCTATCCTTCCCCCCCCCCCATCATTACTGCTGCTGCCACACAGCTCCCTCATTACCAGCTGGGGGGGTAGAGAGGAATGCTTTACTTCCCCACTCAACCCCCTGGTTGATAGCTGGGCAGCAGGGGGGCAGTAAGCACTCAACCACCCCCACCAAATTCCCTTGATTGTTGGTTTGGGGGGCTTGCCAGCTTGGTGGGGGAAGCAAGGGCTCCCACCCCCACATTTGTTGGTTTAGCAGGTGGGGGGGGGGCTTACTTGCTCAGTGGAGGGGGCTGCAAGAACTCCCACACACCTGCACACCCAATTCCCTAATAATGACTCAGCGGGTGGATGGCCTTGCTAGCTTGGCAGAGAGCACTGAGGACACCTGCCTCACTCCAAATCCTTCATTGCCAGCTCATGGGGGGAGGCAGTGAAGACTCCTATACCCCCTGCCTGTTTCCCTTCTTGCTGAATCAGTGGAGGACCATGAGAGTCATGGGGGAAACAACATATTCCTCCCATCACTTACCCTGGCACAGCTCCAAGCCCCACCACCTACCATTGATCCCAGCTGCCAGCATCCTCCACCGCCATGGCCAGGCCTGCTGCAGCATCCTGACCCCCTTCATTTCACTGCTGTTGCAGCCACGGCTAGTGATCCCGGGCACAGTGAGACTCCCAGCCTCTGTTTCCAGTCCCGCTGTGGCTTCCTTCACCCACCCCCCATTGCTCCCACCATTTTTAAAAGAAATTTTATTAGTTTATATAAAGAAAAAGGGAAAGGGGAAGAAAGGGGAGGAAAGAAAATGAATAGAAATATACAAATTCCCAATTTAACAATTTGCATGCATATCTTTTTGCAATTTACAACTATTTCATCTATCAATCTTATTATTCCTCACTTAATCTTATTTTCTATGTACTTGATTTTTAAGCAGTCATAAAATGCCTTCCAAGGTCTCATAAATTCTTCTTCCATTTTTCCTTTTAATATGTTTGTCAACTTGTCCATTTCAGCACATTCCATAATCTTCGATGTCAACTCATGTAACATTGGAATCTTCAGTGTCCTCCATGGCATTGCAAATGAGATTCTGGCAGCAGTTATAATGCTGTTTTCAGTCCCAGGACAGGCAAAGCTCCCAGTCTCTGTTGCCAGGCTCACTGCTGCTGCTTCTCCCCCCACATCCAACAGTGGAGGTAGGAGTATTTTCTTCACATAAATGGCTTTTGGGGGAATTTAAAGCCTCCCCATTATTATTTTTCATTTGCAGATATTTCTGCAAACCCGAGGAGTGCCCCAAGTTTGCTGAAAAATCTGTTTAGCCTCCATGTGGACTGAATCCACAGATTACCTATCCGCAGTTGGGGGTCACACATGTCTAATAGTATATAGATTTATTTTATTTAAAAGAATTCTGCTTTCCTTTCTGTTCTCATAGGGCCACTAAGGCAGCTAACAAATAAAAACATGGGAATTAAAATATTATCTTAAAATTCATTAAAACCAACAAACAAACCCAAAGTTTAAAATAAATACAAAAGATAAAATCAATTAAAACATTGGAGAGGAAGGAGGAATCACTTAGGGAATGCCAAGAGAAGTGAAAACATAGCCATCAGTGGCTATTAGCCACAAGGTATAGATAGGAACTCTCAGTCTGGGGCAAGTGATGCATTGTTTTCTTGGTGTTTGGGGGAGGGGAACAGTGCGAGGGCTTCTAGTGTCCTTGCCCCACTGCTGGACCTCCTGATGGCAACTGATATTTTTGGCCACTGTGTGACAGAGTGTTGGACTGGATGGACCATTGGCCTGATCCAACATTGGTTTCTCTTATGTTCTTATGTATCCATATAACAATATTCCAGTGCAATTTAGTAGAAGTGGTCACCACTTCTGGTGTACTGGGGCAGGGAAAGTATGGGGAAACCTGCCATGTGGAAGCTCCCATTGCTGCTGTACTGCAACTGCAGCAGCAACCAAGAAACTACAAAATCCCATTCCTTGGGTGGAAGACACCACATGTCATCACAATGGGCTTCCAGTGTAGGGGTATTTAATTATAACTACTATTTAAGAAGTTGCCGGTGGGTGTGGTCTCTCTTTTCTCTGAAAATGTTGTCTGGCTCACAGCAGCAGCTGTGGGCTTTAAAAGTTCTTTCTTTGGGGCTTGCGTCCAGTGTTTCCTCTAAGCTAGCTCACAGTTTTTTAGCCTCTGGCTCACACATTTTTTTCTTAACTGAGGAAGGATGGCTCCAGAGTGAACTAATTTATGCAGTAGCCAAATCACTTGGTCACAACTATAATGCCAGTAACTCACAAAGTAGAATTTTTGCTCACAAGACTCCACAGCTTAGAGGGAGCATTGCTTTTGTCCAATAGTGATTGGCTAGGAGTGCTCCTCATTCTTTGCAAGGATACAATTGGAAGAAAGAAATGTGGTTGCTGGAGGTATCATGAAAATCAAATAAAAGGAAAACTGCTGCTGCTGACAGTAAACACTTGAAATATTTTAAAAAATGGATTTTTTTTCAGGTCTGTGTTTTTTGTTTTTTGTTGGGTTGTGGGTTTTTTTGTAATGCCTAAGAATGCCAGTTTTGTGTTTACCATTCCAGAAATCATGGTATTGGCCCCAAACAACTAATTCCATGTATAATTTTGGTTCAGGACTGTATATCCCTAACTTTCATCCATTTCTGCTTGCTGAAAAGCTCTTTTTGCTTAGCAGATATGTTGTTAGCCGAATTGCTTTATTTAGAGCAATTGGCAATTTATAAATGGGTTCTTGCCCATTTATACCAAGGTCCTGATCCCACCAAGGCTTACCAGTAAAGGATTCGAGGCTGTTGTGGTTAAAACAGATGTCTTTTATTTAAAAATATATCTCATACAAACAATACTGATGCATTCACACATTCAATCAAGTTTCTAAGAATTACAGTAGGAAATAAGCACAGTTGCATTAGCAGGTAGGGGTGATGGCAGGCAATACTTATCTGTCTTGAAGCTTGGTTATTCCAATGAAGAATGGAGGGGAAGAAATGGAAAACAAAGGGAATTAATACATGACCAGAACCAGCCGGAACGCGTGGGGAGTAGAGGCAAGGGTTGGGGATAGCAAGTGGGACTCAAGAGGAATAAAAGCAGACAGGGGTTGTTGTGGGGGAGATGCTATCTAGCCAGGTAGGAGGAGCCAGGTGACTGGTTCTCCCCTTTTATAGGGGGTCCAAGAGATGGGTGGTAACTATGCCAACCTCTTGACCCACCTACCTGTTAGTCCGTCCCAAAAATAATTCTATTGGTTGCAAGTAGGGAGGGGAGGTTACCTAAAAGGGGTGGGCAATATTGTAACCTAAAACCTTCCTGAAAGTATGTCATCTGGACAGGTGTGAAATCTAGGCGTCAGGATGCTTCATTGTAGTGCTGATGAAGCTGGCCAGTTCCAATGATAACCAAATGTCCATATGGCTGGAAATTCCAGCTCAGGAACAAAGCAGTTGATGGGTAGTATGTGACCACAAGCAGCTCTGTCATGGGGGCTGTCTCTTTCTCGAGTTGTTTCATTGCTCACAATAATGGAGATTTGTGCTTCTTCACCAGGCTGGGTAACTGTGTAGCTGAAACCTTATTTACATGTAAGGTATGTACAGGCACCCTCTATGTGTGGCATCACAACAGGTGACCTAAAGTGTACAGCTTTCTGAGCCTATGTGTGTGTGCACAGTCCATTGTGTGTAGCAATAAATAGTTCATAAAGCAAATATCAGGCTTATTCTCTAACAATGTGTTGCACTAAGAATAATTAATCATTTAATTACTATTATATTTTATCCCATTCTTCCTCCAAGGAGGTTAGGGCAGTGTACATGATTCTCTTCTCTCCATTTCTCCCGAGAATAAACCTGTGAGGCACATCATGCCTCGTCATGCAGAGAGACAAAATGAATGCCCCATGGTCAACTAGTTATCATAACCTCCTGTCCTCAGGAGAAGAGCCCAAAGAGCCAAGTTCACTGTCTGAAGAGGACCCACAGGACCAAGGAGGGCCTAAATGGCAGAGGCCCTGGCTGATGATGTTCCAGCAGTGCCAGAGAGACCCCTCTGTTGGAACCTGCAAGAGAGTTCCCAACAATGGCCCCTGCAATAGCCACCAGGCCTCTACTGAGCAGGTTCTGAATGAGGGCCTATAGTCTGCAAGAACCCTTTCCTACTGTGCAGGAGCAACAGCAGCAGAAGGCAAAGTGCCAGAATAACTGCATATGATCCCATCCCCATGAAGTGAGAGAGATACTTCTTCTCAGGATCCTAGCCAAAGCACAGCACAGTCACAGGAGCTTTTACATGTAACCAGGGGTCTTTTCATAGAAAAAAAGCTGCAGGAGTTCATTAGCATATGATACGCTAATGAGCGACTAGGCTATTAGCATAATAGCTCATTAGCATCGGGCCTCCTTGGGCCTCCCTGGGGCCTCAGTGCTCCAGCGCGGGCCCTGGAAAGGCGGTGCCGGGCCTCCCTGGGGCCGCAGCACTTCGGCGCAGGCCCCAGGAAGGCAGTGATGGGCCTCCCTGGAGCTGCAGCGCTCCACCGTGGGGCCCAGAAAGGCGGTGACAGGCCTCAGGCCTCCCTGGGGCCTCAGCGCTCTGGCGCGGGCCCCGAAAAGGCAGCGACAGGTCTCCTCGGGCCTCCCTGGAGCTGCAGTGCTCCAGCACAGGCCCCAGGAAGGTGGCGACGGGCCACAGCGTGGGGAGCTGGGGATGGTGCTTGCTGCCGCCACCATTTTGCCAGCTCCTGGGCTCTCAGAGCAGCACTCTGGCATGCTCCGTCCCCAAAAGACCCCTGCCAGTAACACATCTCAGCCTGATTTCTTCACAGCTCATGGAGGCTGAGGCTTGGGAAGATGATGGAGGAGGGGAAAAGAAGGTGGGAGAATGCCCCCTCCCCACAAGTTTCTTGCAGGCTCCCACTTGTATATCTGTGTGAGAGAGGGGGGGAGGGAGGGAGAGGGAGTAAATTTCCTCACTCTTCTTAGGTCAAAATTTGCTTTGACATAAATTGAAGAGTTTCTGTAGGTCAAATGAACCCATGTTTGGTCACTCAGAACACAAAGGATGCAAGAGAACATAGAAGGCAGTAGTAGAAGAGGTCCTCTGGTGTCTAAAATTGATTCTGATTACAAACTGTGTAAGAAATAGTGGCACAATATTTTCAAGGGTATGCCCAGTGTTCATTATTGGAGGGAATCAAGTGATGTGAGGTAAGTCATAAAAATGATTCAGTCTTAACTCTGACCTTTGTAAGAAACTGAACATCATTTCATCCTCTTGATTATGAAGCTAAGAGACACTGAGGTCAAAATAGTGATCAGAAATAAAACCAAACTCTCTGAAGATACAACTAATGTATACTGTACATATAATGTATATAATTAACTGGTATGAGCACCGGGGGAAAGCAGTATAGAATAGAAATATAGTAAATGTGGTAAATAAATAAATAAATGTTTGGGGTTTTTTACATTTTTTAAAATTTTAATTGCATTCAAAAATTAAAAATTAAAACAATGGTATAGCAACACCAGTAAAACAAACAAAACAGAACAAAACAAAGAAGGCCTTAAATTATATATAACAAGTATAAAGTTATTTTGGAATTTCTCTGTTCTTTGACAAATAATTTAAAATAGGGTACCAGGTTTTTTTAAACTTGGAAACTGTTGCTGGTGAAGACAAAGAATTGAAATTAAAAGTTAATTTAGTTAAAACTTACTGTTCCCAAAGTCTGGAATGCCAACACAAAACAGATGGGGCTGAAGGGGATTTCCATTGAGAAGCAATTGCAAGTTTTGTAGCAGCTAGTAAAATACCAATAATCACGTGTTTCCATATTGGTCAATCATCATTCGGAAGTAATCCCAGAAGCAGATGTTCAGGTGTATCATCTAGATGGTTCTCAGTAATTGTGTAAATTGTCTTCAGCACTGTACACCAAAAATGTCAAGGCAATGGACAGGTAAGCCAGCAGTGGGGGTAATCACCCTCAGAACCACATTTTTTCCAGCATTCTGGGCTCAGTCCTGGAATAGCATGTGTGAGGGCTTTTGGTGTCAAATACCAATGGGATATCACTTTGAATGTTTGGTATCTCATCACCAGAACAGAGGAACTGAATTCTGTTGAGGACCATATAAAATCCCATGTAAATGTAGGGTCAATTGAAGAACAGTCCTTCTGCCATTTAAGTTGGTAGGGTAAAGGGGTTTCCAGGTCGAGCATTACCAGAGTATCATACAAGGTTGAAATTAACCCCTTCTGTTTTTCAGGTCGATGACAAAGAAGGTGTTCGAAAAGAAGAAGCGGGGTTCGTAAGATCTCTGGAAAGTTAATCGTAAAACAAAAATGCTTTATTTAGAATCATAGAATCATAGAGTTGGAAGGGGCCATACAGACCATCTAGTCCAACCCCCTGCCCAATGCAGGACCAGCCTAAAGCATCTCTGACAAATATTTGTCCAGCCTCTTTTTGAAAGTTTTCAGTGAAGGGGAGCTAACCACCTCTCTAGGTAGCTGATTCCACCTTTGAACTACTCTGACCATGAAAAGGTTTTTCCTAATATCCAGCTGATACCTTTCTGCATGTAATTTAAACCCGTTGCTTTGGGTCCTATCCTCTGCTGCAAACTGGAACAGCTCCTTGCCCTCCTCCAAATGATAGCCTTTCAAATCTCTAAAGAGAGCAATCATATCCCCCCCTCAATCTCCTCTTCTCCAAACTAAACATTCCCAAGGCCCTTAGCCTTTCCTCATAGGGCTCAGTCTCCAGACTCCTGATCATCTTCATCACTCTCTTCTGCACCCTCTCGATTTTGTCCGCATCCTTTTTGA